>NW_026621877.1:80000-85000 GCF_003711565.1 Takifugu flavidus | reverse complement strand
ATTCTATCTCTGTGGGATCAACTGGGATTAATGGGGCTTAGGTTGGAATTCTGCACCCTTTTCTTTGTTTCAGCATTGGAGAGGAGTTTGTATGTTAGTGTGTGTGTGTGTGTCTGTGTGTGTGTGTGTGTGCGTCTCACTGTACTCCAGAAGGGTCTGAGTATCTGTGCCAGTGGGCTGTTGACCAAATCTGCCAGGCAGCTGGTGGTGTGTGAGGACTGGTGTGTGGAGACTGGTTGTGAGGACTGGTGTGTGAGGACTGGTGTGTGAGGACTGTTGTGTGAGGACTGGTGTGTTGAGGACTGGTGTGTGAGTAGAGGTGTGTGAGGACTGGTGTGTGAGTAGAGGTGTGTGAGTAGAGGTGTGTGAGGACTGGTGTGTGAGGACTGGTGTGTGAGTAGGTGTGTGAGAACTGGTGTGTGAGGACTGGTGTGTGAGGACTGGTGTGTGAGGACTGGTGTGTGAGTAGGTGTGTGAGGACGGTGTGTGAGTAGAGTTGTTGAGTAGAGGTGTGTGAGGCCTGGTGTGTGAGGACTGGTGTGTGAAGGACTGGTGGTGTGAGGACTGGTGTGTGAGTAGAGGTGTGTGAGGACTGGTGTGTGAGGACTGGTGTGTGAGTAGAGGTGTGTGAGGACTGGTGTGTGAGGACTGGTGTGTGAGGACTGGTGTGTGAGGACTGGTGTGTGAGGACTGGTGTGTGAGGACGGTGTGTGAGTGAGGTGTGTGAGGACTGGTGTGTGAGTAGTGGTGTGTGAGTAGAGGTGTGTGAGGACTGGTGTGTGAGGACTGGTGTGTGAGTAGTGGTGTGTAAGGACTGGTGTGTAAGAACTGGTGTGTAAGGACTGGTGTGTAAGGACTGGGTGTGAGTAGTGGTGTGTGAGTAGAGGTGTGTGAGCCTGCACCCTGATAAACGAATTCATCCAAGCATCAGAAGTTAATCCACAGTAATGAGCAAGAAGTTGTGTGTGGGTGTGTGTGTGTGGGTGGTGGGTGTGGGTGTGTGGTGTGTGTGGTGTGTGTGGGTGGGTGTGTGTGTGGGTGTGTGTGTGTGTGTGTGTGTGTGTGTGTGGGTGGGGGTGTGTGTGTTGTGTGTGTGTGTGGTGTGTGTGTGTGTGTGTGTGTTGTGTGTGGGTGTGTGTGTGTGTGTGTGTGGTTGTTGGTGTGTGGGTGTGTGTGTGGTGTTGTGTGTGTGTGTGTGTGTGTTGTGTGTGTGGTGTGGTGGGTTTCTATATCTTTGTCTTTGGCAGCTGCATATCACAAATATAAATCTGTCTAAATTTGACAAGAAAATGTGGATTTAAGGGTAAATAAAGTACAAATGTCCTCCTTTAGTGCCATAAATCACTGGTCAAGAATTAAGAGCTGAGAGATTATTATGGGGTGCCTGACATGAGAGGTCGGGGTGGAGTAAATTAAAACCACCTTTGCAACCTGCTGACCTCCACTCATTTATCCCGTTAGTGAGTTCCAGCAACAGACGATTGTTGGTGATACACACACACGCACGCACACACACACACGCAAACACACACACACATGCCCACACACACACGCAAACACACACACACACACGCACGCACGCACACACGCACGCGCGCACACACACACACATGCCCACACACACACGAACACACACACGCACGCACCGCACGCACACAACACGCACGCACGCACGCACGCACACGCAGCACGCACGCACGCACACACACACGCACGCACCACACACACACGCGCACACACACACATGCCCACACACAACACACTATGCACACACACACACACGCACGCACACGCACACGCACACACATGCCCACACACACACCTCTAGCACACACACCTATGCACACACACATGCGCACACACACACACACACACCTATGCACACACACGCAAACATGCACGCGCTGCGCGCACGCAAACACACGCCCGCACGCACACACCACCACACGCAAACACACCACACACATGCCCACACACACACGCAAACACACACACACACATGCCCACAACACACACGCAGCACGCACGCACACACGCACGCGCACGCACACACACACAGGCCCACACACACACACACACACGCAACACGCACACAACACCACACCGCACGCACACACACCACACACGCACGCACGCACACACACACACGCGCACACACACACATGCCCACACACACACACCTATGCACACACACGCACACGCGCGCGCACGCAAACACACGCACACACCCACTGTCCTTTGTTGGGTCCCTCTGCTGATCCCTCCAGCTGTCCTCTATCTGTCCTCTATCTGTCCCCATCTCAGTCCTCTATCTGTCCTCCATCTGTCCTCTATCTGTTCCTCCATCTGTCCTCTATCTGTCCTCCAGCTGTCCTCTATCTGTCCTCCATCTGTCCTCCATCTGTCCTCTATCTGTCCTCCAGCTGTCCTCCATCTGTCCTCTATCTGTCCTCCATCTGTCCTCTATCTGTCCTCCAGTTGTCCTCTATCTGTCCTCCAGCTGTCCTCTATCTGTCCTCCAGCTGTCCTCCATCTGTCCTCTATCTGTCCTCCATCTGTCCTCTATCTGTCCTCCAGTTGTCCTCTATCTGTCCTCCATCTGTCCTCTATCTGTCCTCCATCTGTCCTCTATCTGTCCTCTATCTGTCCTCCATCTGTCCTCTATCTGTCCTCCATCTGTCCTCTATCTGTCCTCCAGTTGTCCTCTATCTGTCCTCTATCTGTCCTCCATCTGTCCTCTATCTGTCCTCTATCTGTCCTCCAGTTGTCCTCTATCTGTCCTCCAGTTGTCCTCTATCTGTCCTCCATCTGTCCTCTATCTGTCCTCCATCTGTCCTCTATCTGTCCTCCCCATCTGTCCTCTATCTGTCCTCCAGTTGTCCTCTATCTGTCCTCCATCTGTCCTCTATCTGTCCTCCATCTGTCCTCTATCTGTCCTCCATCTGTCCTCCATCTGTCCTCTATCTGTCCTCCAGTTGTCCTCTATCTGTCCTCTATCTTCCTCCATCTGTCCTCTATCTGTCCTCTATCTGTCCTCCATCTGTCCTCTATCTGTCCTCCATCTGTCCTCTATCTGTCCTCCATCTGTCCTCCATCTGTCCTCTATCTGTCCTCCAGTTGTCCTCTATCTGTCCTCTATCTGTCCTCCATCTGTCCTCTATCTGTCCTCCATCTGTCCTCCATCTGTCCTCCATCTGTCCTCTATCTGTCCTCCAGTTGTCCTCTATCTGTCCTCTATCTGTCCTCTATCTGTCCTCCATCTGTCCTCTATCTGTCCTCTATCTGTCCTCCATTTGTCCTCTATCTGTCCTCTATCTGTCCTCCAGTTGTCCTCTATCTGTCCTCCAGTTGTCCTCTATCTGTCCTCCATCTGTCCTCCATCTGTCCTCTATCTGTCCTCCAGCACCAGTTCCGGGGGCTTTGCCACCACGTCCACAGTCTCCGGCGTCTTTGTCTTTTTTCTAAACGCAGAAACGATTAAGGTTGGAGACAAAAGTAAAAAAGGAGAAAAGAATCAAAGCAGACACGAGTGGCCTTTTATCTCACCCCAGCGGGTCGTGTTTTCACGCCCCGCTGACCCCCCCCCCCCCCAAGGAGGACCGTCGGCCCCTTTCATTGAGTCTCATGTTCCAGGCTGAGCACATAAAGGGGGGTTCTGTCCAGTTCCTGAGCCGTCAGCACCATATTAGTTGGTCCAACGCTGAAACGGCTTCATGCAGAAAAGCCTCGTTTGTCATGAATGAAATGAGCCTCTTCCATAATGAGCACTAATGGGAAGAGCCCATTCCCATTAATGGGAAGAGCCCATTCCCATTAATGGGAAGAGCCCATTCCCATTAGTCCCACCAATTTCTCCCTCTTCCCTCCCACTTGAGTCGTCCCAGGTGAGTTATGGACAAAAGCATTGGGGGAAACATTATTCCGCTCTTTCTCTGGCTTTCGTCCACTTTTGCCACACTGGAGGCTCATGAAGGATGAAGGGAGAGAGGAAGCTCCACGGTGCTGCGGCTCAGCTAAACACGGGAACGCCGGGCCAAACAAGTGCTCTGCAGCTAGCGCTAGCTCCAGCTAGCTCTAGCTCCAGCTAGCTCCAGCTAGCTCTAGCTCCAGCTAGCTCTAGCTCCAGCTCTAGCTCTAGCTAGCTCTAGCTCCAGCTAGCTCTAGCTCCAGCTAGCTGTAGCTGTAGCTAGCTCTAGCTCCAGCTCAAATTTGATTCATTTGACAGAATTGATCATCAATCGTTAACGGTTACTTTCACTTTCAACAGGTTTAGTTTAACTGGTTGTGTTCTTCTTCGTGGTTTTGAAGGACGGCCATAGAGGCTGTGCCCCAACGCCGTGGTGTCGTGCCCCCCCCCTGCTGTTTACCACCCTTGTGTATCTAACCTGGCGACCCAGGAAGCAGCTTTGTGAGTCCAACAAAACACCTGGCTGCTGCCGTCAGTGTGTGCAGAGGCTCAGTGCTGCTGTGTGTTTAACACACAGCTGTGTTTGTCCTGTTGGGCTGAAGCGTCAGAGTGGAGACAGTCAGCACGGACCAGTCGGATCCAGCAGACACAACATCTGCACAACAGCTGCACAACAGCTGCACAACAGCTGCACAACCTCTGTGTGAGGGTCCAGAGTGGAGGTCCAGGAGCTGCATTTATCAGCACTTATCCAACCCAAACCCTCAGGAACAGTTGTTCTGCTGGGGAACCAGTGAGGGGAACCGGCAGAACCTCCTGGTGCTGCTCCACCCCCCACCCCCCCCACCCCCCCCCCCCGCCCCGGACAGGACCCAGAACCTCCTGGTGCTGCTCCACCCCCCCCCCCCCCCCCCCGACAGGACCCGCAACTGAGGAGAGGGGAAATGGAGGCAGCAGCACTTTGTCCCTTTTAGCCAGATTAGCTGTTCCGGGCTCCTCCCCCTCCCTCCCCCTCTCTCCCCCTCCCTCTCCTCTCCCTCTCTCCCCCTCCTTTGAGACTGATAAACATCAGTCTCAAATCCATCATCCATCA
>NW_026621877.1:67500-75000 GCF_003711565.1 Takifugu flavidus | reverse complement strand
TGCTCAAGTCAGACACTGTCTCCACCCCCCCCCCCCCCCACCCCCACTTTCCACTTCATCCATTTTCTAAATCTCTTTTTGCCTTTCTTTAGCTATCTTGCATTCCCTTTGCTCAGATGAGACCCAGTGAGTCTGTGAACTGGGTATTATCGTATGCTGTTTGAGAATGAGCGATGAAAAGAGAAGACTCATCTACAGAGGAGGGGGGGGGAGGGGGAGAGAGAGGGGTGGAGAGGGGGGGCAGAGGGAGAGAGAGGGAGGGAAGGGTGCAGGGTGGAGTATTAAAGACAGTTTCACATTAACTTTTCAGTAGACTGGGCTCTCTGAGCCTCCTCCACTCTGCTCTCTGCCTCAGATGGTCTGGACCCAGCGAGGGCTTTTTGGGGCGATTGTTCAGTTCATAAATGTTGCATAGAGACACTCACAGCCTGACCGTCTCGTACCCATCTGTCTGTACGCGCTCACACACACTTTCACCTTTTTTGACTAAATCCGATTATCAGGCCTGGACCAGCTAACTAGACCCCTATGGGGCTGAACCCCCCCTATGGGGCTGAACCCCCCCCTATGGGGCTGAACCCCCCCCGTGGGGCTGAACACCCCCCTGCTCTCCAGCACACAGCAGGCAAAACGCCTGTATTAGTCCTCCAGGCTCAGATTGGACACAGGCGCCCATAATTATGAAATAATTGTCCATCTCTGTCTGTCCAGCTGCCCCCTCTGGAAAAGCTGCTGCTACATCAGCAGCAGCAACAACAACTGCTACATCAGCAGCAGCAGCAGCAGCAACAACTGCTACAGCAGCAGCAGCAGCAGCAGCAACAACTGCTACAGCAGCAGCAGCAGCAGCAGCAGCAGCAGCAGCAGCAACAACTGCTACAGCAGCAACAACTGCTACAGCAGCAACAACTGCTACAGCAGCAGCAGCAGCAACAACTGCTACAGCAGCAGCAGCAGCAGCAGCAGCAACAACTGCTACAGCAGCAGCAGCAGCAACAACTGCTACAGCAGCAACAACTGCTACAGCAGCAACAACTGCTACAAGCAGCAGCAGCAGCAGCAGCAGCAGCACTGCTACAGCAGCACAGCAGCAACAACTGCTACAGCAGCAGCAGCAGCAGCAGCAACAACTGCTACAGCAGCAGCAGCACAGCAGCAGCAGCACAGCAACAACTGCTACAGCAGCACAACTGCTACAGCAGCAACAACTGCTACAGCAGCAGCGCAGCAACAACTGCTACAGCAGCAGCAGCACAGCAACAACTGCTACAGCAGCAACAACTGCTACAGCAGCAACAACTGCTACAGCAAGCAGCAGCAGCAGCAGCAACTGCTACAGCAGCAGCAGCAGCAACAACTGCTACAGCAGCAGCAGCAGCAGCAGCAACAACTGCTACAAGCAGCAGCAGCAGCAGCAAGCAGCAGCAGCAGCAACAACTGCTACAACAGCAGCAACAACTGCTACAGCAGCAACAACTGCTACAGCAGCAGCAGCAGCAACAACTGCTACAGCAGCAGCAGCACAGCAGCAGCAACAACTGCTACAGCAGCAGCAGCAGCAACAACTGCTACAGCAGCAACAACTGCTACAGCAGCAACAACTGCTACAGCAGCAGCAGCAGCACAGCAGCAACTGCTACACAGCAGCAGCAGCAACAACTGCTACAGCAGCAACACTGCTACAGCAGCAGCAGCAGCAACAACTGCTACAGCAGCAACAACTGCTACAGCAGCAGCAGCAGCAACAGCAGCAGCAGCAACAACTGCTACAGCAGCAGCAACAACTGCTACATCAGCAGCAGCAGCAGCAACAACTGCTACAGCAGCAACAACTGCTACAGCAGCAGCAGCAGCAGCAGCAGCAGCTACATCACAGCAGCAGCAGCAGCTACATCAGCAGCTACATCAGCAGCAGCTACATCAGCTTCCCCCTCCTCAGACGCCGGATGGTGGTCCAGAACCTTTTCGAGGTCGTCCGAAAGTCGTTCTCCATGGCCTCACCGAACTCTTCCCATGCCCGGGTCGTTGCCTCGGCAACAGCCGTAGCTGCGCTCCGCTTGGCCCGCTGGTGCCCATCTGCTGCCTCAGGACTCCCACAGGCCAGTAAGGCCAGTAAGGCCAGTAAGGCCAGTAAGGCCCGATAGGATCCTTCCTCAGCCTGACGCTGATGGTTCGGGATGATTCGGGCGTTGCCGCCATGACTGGCACAAACCACCTCGCGGCCACAGCACCGGTCACCCGCCTCAACAATGGAGGCACGGGACATGGTCCACTCGGACTCAATGTCCCCCGCCTCCCCGGGACATGGTCC
The DNA here is from genome assembly GCF_003711565.1 of Takifugu flavidus. NCBI lineage: Eukaryota > Metazoa > Chordata > Actinopteri > Tetraodontiformes > Tetraodontidae > Takifugu > Takifugu flavidus. Next base: position 72,689 of record NW_026621877.1, on the reverse strand, counting down.
ACCCGGACTCAATGTCCCCCGCCTCCCCGGGACATGGTCCACTGGACTCAATGTCCCCCGCCTCCCCGGGACATGGTCACCCGGACTCAATGTCCCCCGCCTCCCCGGGACATGGTCCACCCGGACTCAATGTCCCCCGGCCTCCCGGGACAATGGTACTGGGACACTCGGACTCAATGTCCCCCGCCTCCCCAGGGACATGGTCAAGCTCTCCTGGAGGAGTTGAAGCTCCTTCTGACAGGAGACTCTGCTGGGAACACCTGGCACCCTCACAACACGTTTGGGTCTGCCGGGTCTGTCCGGCACCCCCCCCCCCCCCACCATCGGAGCCAGGTGGTGGTCAGTTGACAGCTCCGCCCCTCTCTTCACCTGAGTGTCCAGAACATGTGGCCTTTATGTCTGAACAAGGTGTTCGTTATGGACAATCTGAGACGAGTCCAGTAACAAACACCACTCAGGTTCAGATGGGGGGGCCGTTCTCCCCAATCACCCCTCTCCAGGTCTCACTGTCGCTGCCAACGTGAGCATTGAAGTCCCCCAGGAGGACGAGGGAGCCCCCAGGAGACGAGGGAGCCCCCAGGAGGACGAGGGAGCCCCCAGGAGGACGAGGGAGCCCCCAGGAGGAGCGCTCTCCAGACGCCCTCCAAGGACTGGATGTGCTGAACCGCTGTTTGGGCCACAGGATCCGCCCCCCCACCCGAAGGCGAAGGGAGGCTCCCCTCTCATCCAGTGGGGTGAAACTCCAATATCCAGGCACCTCCAGGGTGGTCGAGAGTCCACACCCTCTGGAGGGGAGATGGTTCCAGAGCCCTGCTGTGCGTCTATATCTAGTCAGAACTTCTCCAGCTCAGGCTCCTTTCCCACCAGAGGTGACATTCCATGTCCCTAGAGCCAGTTTCTGCAGCCTGGGATCAGACCAAGGTCCCTGCCTCCGGCCGCTACCCAGCACACAATGAACCCCGACCCCCCCACCCCCCCCCCCCCGGCCCCTCCTGCACGTGGTGAGCCCACAGGAAGGGGGTCCCATGTTGCCTCTCGGGCTGTGCCGGGCGGACTCCATGGGCAGAGGTCCGGCCACCAGGGCCCCGGTGACCCGCATCCGGGCAAAGGACACTTGGCACCAATGTTGTTTCTCATCATGAGGGGGTCCTGGACTACGCTTTGGTCCCTCACCTAGGACCTGTCTGCCATGGGTGGTCCTCCCAGGGGCCATAAAGCCCAGACAACGGAGCTCCTGGGATCATTGGGACACACACACACTCACACACTCACACACACACTCACACACACACACACTCACACACACACTCACACACTCACTCACACACATACACTCACACCAACAAACCAAACACTCACACAACACACACACAAGCACGACAAACAAAACACACCAACTCACACAAAATCACACAACAAAAACAACAAACACAACACACCACACGCACACACACACCACATCAACACACACACACGCACACACACACACACTCACGCACACACTTAAACACACACCCCACACAACCCACACTCACCACACACACACACACACGCACACAACTCACACCACTCAAAACACACATCACACACACACCACACACACTCACACACACACTCCAACACTCACCTCACAACAGACCACTCACACACTCACACACACACACCCACACTCACACACACACACACGCACTCACACAAACACACACCACCACACTCACTCACACACACACGCACTAACACACACACCACTCCCACCACTCACACACATACACTCACACACACACACAACACAAACACATACACCCCACCCACTCACACACTCACACACACACGCACACACACTCACACACACACTCACTCACAAATCAAGAGGAAGCAAAGAATGTGGCGGTGGAGAGGGACTCGGGATCTTTTCTGGAAATGTCAACGCTTGCCTGACCTTTGACCTCTGTTGGTTTAGTGGTCACGTGATTAAGAGCCTGCAAGAATGTGTCTCACTAAACATCTGCCCAACACGGGCAGTTCCACAGCTCCCGTGGAGGAAGGCTGCTCTTCAAAGGGAATGTTCCCAGAAGTCCGTCTTCCACTCTTGCTGTTTTTTAAATTAATTATTTAATTAATTATTTAAATGTTGATTTTGTAGAGCAGAAATTGGCAGCATGATTCTTTAATGTTCTCACACAGAACAGGAGGAGAATACGCCGAGGGGGCTCTGATCAAGGGTTCTCAAGGAGATATGCCCTAACCTACCGCAAGTCAAGTTCCATCTAAGGATAAGGAGGAAGGAAGGAAGGAAGGACGGGAAGGAAGGAAGACGGAGAAAGAAAGAAAGAAAGAAAGAAAGAAGGAGGGGAGCGGGAGGGGTGGGGAGGGAGGGAGGGGGGAGGGCGGGAGGGAGGGCTGGAGGGAGGCGGAAGTGGCAGGAAGGATAGGAAGGAAGGAAGGAAGGCAGGAAGAAAGCAAAGCAGAAAGAAGAAAGAAAGACAAGAAAGAAAGAAGGAAGAGGGAAGGAAAGAAGGAAGGGGAAGGCAAGGAGGAAGGAAGGTACGGAGAAGATAGCAAAGAAAGATTAAGTAGAGAGATACAAGAAAGCAAGAAAGACAAATAAAAGAAGGCAGGAAGTCATTAAGGAAGTGTAAGAAGGAGCGTAACGAATACCGACCTCCTCCCTCCCTCCCTCCCTCCTCCAATCTCCTTCTTTCCTTCCATTCTTCCTTCCTTCCTTCCTTCCTTCCTTCCTTCCTTTTCTCTGAACATTCTTCCAAGTCATGTGATCAGAACACAGGATGCTAATATAGCCTAGCTCCTGGGCTAACGGTTGCAGCGCTGGTCCACAGGTGAACCTCGGGGCCTCATGTCTCTACCAGTGGACACCTGTGTGTGGACACCTGTGTGTGGACACCTGTGTGTGGACACCTGTGTGTGGACACCTGTGAGTGGACACCGTGAGTGGACCTGTGAGTGGACACCTGTGTGTGGACACCTGTGAGTGGACACCTGTGTGTGGACACCTGTGTGTGGACACCTGTGTGTGGACACTGTCCTCTGTGCTGCTCATGGAGCTGCTCTGCATCCTCCAGACGTCTCCGTGTTCCTTCCTTTCATAGCTGGAATCACTGAGATGTTTGTCTGAAGGCCGTTTCCTTGCGCTGCAGCGCTAAGCTAGGCTGGGACACCCCATGCACCCTAACGAGCTCCTAACGAGCTAGGCATGCACCCTAACGAGCTCCTAACGAGCTAGGCATGCACCCTAACGAGTCGATGGTTGACGGGGCCACGACTTCCTCCCTGGAGCCCTTTTCTCCTGCAGTTCGTGCACTTTTAAGGGCATTTGTCCTTCTGTTGAGGGCAACTAGACCAAAGGGGAGTGAACATTCTGAATTTGCTCTGTTCCACAGTCCACTTCTCTCTCTGAAGTTTACTTCCTGTTTTTGAACGTGTGCACAGTCATCAGGGGCCCGGCAGGATCGGGTCCACAAGCCTTTAGTTTAGCAGCTGGGTTTTGGGGCTCCGAAGAACCCTGGAAGCAGCTTTTCTGACTCTGTCTTTTCTGGGCAGCCTGTGGAGCGTCTGTGACTGTGGAGGTGGATCCTAAAGTGGAGGCAGTGAAGGGGAGAGTGCACGGCTGCCCTGCCGCTACACCGTGGCCCCGCCCACCACCAGCACCATCGTGGAGTGGTACATCGTAAGTCCCGTCCAGACGTCTCTTGGCTCAGGTGCGATTCCCCTTTGATACGTTCAGTTTTGTCTTCTTCTCATCAGGAAGAGGAGCAGGGCACCAGGATGCGAGTAGCGTTCCGCTCCCAAGGAGGACAGGCCCAAAGTGATGTGGGGACCCCCCTGGCTGGGCGCGTCTCCATCGGAGAGGACCTCAGCCTGACCATCTCCCCGGTTCAGCCCTCCGACGAGCTCACCTTCTACTGTCAGGTGACAGCTGGTCCTGCTGGGCTGGGAGATGCCCCCACGATGCTCAAGGTCTTCTGTGAGTGACACACACCTGGAGCTTCATGGCTTCAAGCATGAACGGACCTTCATGCTTCCTTTAAAGCCGCTGAATCAGTTTCATGCTGACTATGGAGATTATTCCTAAATCTCTCCTCGCCCTCCTGGGCGGAGCCTCCCTCCTCCAGACTCGGGTCCTCTACCAGAGGCCTGGGGGTCTGATGCCCCACATTCTCTCTATGGTATATATATATATGTTTTTAAATACCTGCTCACCACTCCGTGGATGCTAATCTAATCTCTCCTGACAGGCCCAATCAAACCTGTCATATCTCATATCTCACCTTAATTACAGCCCAGGTTTATCACTCAAAGACTGACCCCCGTGTCCTCCCTAGCCCCGGCCTGGTCATGCTAACAGTGAGCATTAGCTCTCTGAAGCAGCCACAGCTCAACCACCACGTCAGTCATACACATTAAAAAGGCTTTTAGAGATTCTCTGAATGGCCACAAATGTGAGTGAGCAGCTTTCTCACCAAGCATCTCACTTCCTGTCTGATTTAACCACTTAACTCGTTATGGGGGGATTTCTGTGCCGTTAGCTGAGTTATAGAAGCGAGCCGGCTCTGTCTCCCCTGGAGGTTCCGCTCAAGCACACGTATGTCATGCTATTCTCTCGCTAAAATGTGCGTTGTTAGCCAAGAACCTGCTCACCTGTCTTTTGAAAGGAATGGGGGAGGTGAACGGTTCCATGCACCCTTTGTTAATCAAGGGCTGCACTCAAGCCTCGTAAAGGATGCATCTGGTGCTGGATCCATTATTTATGCTGCGGAATCAGGCTGGAAACGACAGCGCTGATAGCCTGGAGCTGGTGTTACTGCCAAGACCACACTCAAATCAGGAAGGTAGCATAGCAGTCTGGGAAAGTAGCCTAGCAGTCTGGGAAAGTAGCGTAGCAGTACGGGAAAGTAGCGTAGCAGTCTGGGAAAGTAGCCTAGCAGTCTGGGAAAGTAGCGTAGCAGTACAGGAAAGTAGCCTAGCAGTCTGGGAAAGTAGCGTAGCAGTCTGGGAAAGTAGCGTAGCAGTCTGGGAAAGTAGCCTAGCAGTCTGGGAAAGTAGCGTAGCAGTCTGGGAAAGTAGCGTAGCAGTACGGGAAAGTAGCCTAGCAGTCTGGGAAAGTAGCCTAGCAGTCTGGGAAAGTAGCCTAGCAGTCTGGGAAAGTAGCCTAGCAGTCTGGGAAAGTAGCG
>NW_026621877.1:50000-55000 GCF_003711565.1 Takifugu flavidus | reverse complement strand
CCTTCTGCTGGTGGGACTCATCTACTTCCTGAACAAGAAGAGCAAACTGCCCTGCAGCAAGAAGGACAAGAAGGAAGTGTGAGTCTGCATCGCTCATCAGATAACTGAGGTTGATATTAAACGAGGGGGGGGGCATTAGATCTGTACAAGCGTTCACACCATTTATGCACACGTGCACGTCGAGGTACCCTTGAGCAAGGTATCAGAGCCACAAACGCTCCCATGGGGTCCTGGGGAGCTGCTCACCCACCCCAGGGAGCACCCTGCCTTCGCCCGTGTGCTCAAGGACGGAGCGAAACCGATCCTTTTGATTTCTCACCTTTGGTTTGTCCGCGCAGGGCCGGCGGGGAGATGAACAATGACATTGTGGTGGAGATGAAGACGGAGAAGGCCAACGAAGAAGCTGGACTCCTCAACAAGAGACCGTCCACACAACAGGTGAGACTGTCGCACCTTTGGACCAATCGAGGCAACTAAAGCCAGGAGAAAGCAAAAAGGCCTGGCCCCCCAGGGGGGCGGAGACGCCCGCAGCAGCAGGACCGGCTCCTCCCAAGCTGCTGCGGGCGTCGCTGAAATCCGCCGTTCCACATCGGATGCAAGCGGAAAATGGGCGGAGCAAATAAACTGCCTGGAAACTTGAAGTGTACTTGGCAGGTTGCACAAAGGAAGGAAGTAGAGAGGGGAAACCCACCACAACAATGAGAGCGGAGGAAATCCAACCCAAGCAGCAAACAAAGCCACAGCCTGGCAACTGGGACTCACCCCAACAACCTTCGCAGCTTTTCCTTTCTCCAATTCTGTCTTTGAACTGTAGCTCAGAAGAGTTGAGAACAACTGGGAAAGGAAATAAGTGAAATGTTACCTGGTTACATCCCACACACGTCTTTATGAAGGTTGCTGGTCGTTACTGATGGTGTTTGTGTCCCCACATCATTTGAGTGGGTTTAACGGTGTCGTAGCTGTGGAGCTGTTGGAATGGAGAGGATGGAGGCCTGGAGCGCCTGGAGTACCTGGAGCATCTGGAGCGCCTGGAGCACCTGGAGCATCTGGAGCGCCTGGAGCACCTGGAGCACCTGGAGCACCTGGAGCGCCTGGAGCGCCTGGAGCACCTGGAGCACCTGGAGCACCTGGAGCATCTGGAGCACCTGGAGCATCTGGAGCGCCTGGAGCACCTGGAGCGCTGGAGCGCCTGGAGCACCTGGAGCACCTGGAGCACCTGGAGCGCCTGGAGCGCCTGGAGCACCTGGAGCACCTGGAGCACCTGGAGCATCTGGAGCACCTGGAGCATCTGGAGCGCCTGGAGCACCTGGAGCGCCTGGAGCGCTGGAGCACCTGGAGCAAGGCTCCGTTGACTCCGTTGACTCCGTTGACTCCGTTAGGCTCCGTTAGGCTCCGTTGACTCTGTTAGGCTCCGTTAGGCTCCGTAAGGCTCCGTTAGGCTCCGTTAGGCTCCGTTAGGCTCCGTTGACTCCGTTAGGCTCCGTTAGGCTCCGTTGACTCTGTTAGGCTCCGTTAGGCTCCGTAAGGCTCCGTTAGGCTCCGTTAGGCTCCGTTAGGCTCCGTTAGGCTCCGTTGACTCCGTTAGGCTCCGTTAGGCTCCGTAAGGCTCTGTTAGGCTCCGTTAGGCTCCGTTGACTCCGTAAGGCTCCGTAAGCTCCGTTGACTCTGTAGGCTCCGTTAGGCTCCGTAAGGCTCCGTTAGGCTCCGTTAGGCTCCGTTAGGCTCCGTTAGGCTCCGTTGACTCCGTTAGGCTCCGTTAGGCTCCGTTGACTCTGTTAGGCTCCGTTAGGCTCCGTAAGGCTCCGTAAGGCTCCGTTAGGCTCCGTTAGGCTCCGTTGACTCCGTTAGGCTCCGTTAGGCTCCGTAAGGCTCTGTTAGGCTCCGTTAGGCTCCGTTGACTCCGTAAGGCTCCGTAAGGCTCCGTAAGGCTCCGTTGACTCCATTAGGCTCTGTAAGGCTCTGTAAGGCTCCGTTAGGCTCCGTTAGGCTCCGTTAGGCTCCGTTGACTCTGTAAGGCTCTGTAAGGCTCCGTAAGGCTCCGTTAGGCTCCGTTAGGCTCCGTTGACTCTGTAAGGCTCTGTAAGGCTCTGTAAGGCTCTGTTAGGCTCCGTTAGGCTCCGTTAGGCTCCGTAAGGCTCCGTAAGGCTCCGTAAGGCTCCGTAAGGCTCCGTTAGGCTCCGTAAGGCTCCGTTAGGCTCCGTTAGGCTCCGTTAGGCTCCGTAAGGCTCCGTAAGGCTCCGTAAGGCTCCGTTAGGCTCCGTTGACTCCGTTAGGCTCCGTTAGGCTCCGTAAGGCTCCGTTAGGCTCCGTTAGGCTCCGTTAGGCTCCGTAAGGCTCCGTAAGGCTCCGTAAGGCTCCGTTAGGCTCCGTTGACTCCGTTAGGCTCCGTTAGGCTCTGTAAGGCTCTGTAAGGCTCCGTTAGGCTCCGTTAGGCTCCGTAAGGCTCCGTAAGGCTCCGTAAGGCTCCGTTAGGCTCCGTAAGGCTCCGTTGACTCCGTTAGGCTCCGTTAGGCTCCGTTAGGCTCCGTTCCCTTGACTTGGTGCAGGCCGTTCCAGTCTTTTCACGATGTTCCTGACCAGGGACAGCGAACGCTCTGCTCCAGGAAGCCTTCTTCAGGGATGTGTTGACGTGTTTTCCAGGTCTCGCTATTTTTCTTCTTTGTTGTTCGATCCAGTGTGATCATGTGAGATTAAAGGATTCCCGATTGGTGGCGTGTGGGAACATTTATGTTGATGTTTGGAGATCCGCTCCCTCAGATCTTCATGGTTGGAGCCTCTGACCAGCAAAAGTCTTCATTGTGTGTGGAATGTTTCGCCTCATCAGCTTTCTCACTTCGATGTTGCTCTTTTTTGTTGCTCTTTTGATGACAACTTTTCTCCTTTTCTGTGTCTGATTGCAGTGAAGAAGCAAGAAGAGCAAAGCAGCAGATGGAGGGATGAAGGGAAGGAGCAGCTTTCATCACAATGGGGGACTTTTCATTAGACTGAGGTGGACACGAGGACCGAGGACAGCGATGAGGAACCTGCTGTGCCGGAGGGCTGCTTTCACCACCTTGAGCAGAACTTTGAAAGAGTTCCTGCGGTTTTTTGTTTTTTTCTTCTTTTTTGTCACACTTGGATAAAGATGCTGTTTTAGCTGCCGGGGCAGAAACTTCCTGTTCTGCCCTGGATGAAAGTGAACTGTGTTCCAGATGATTCTGCTGTCTGAGTCTTGCACTGAGATCCTCCTCTGGGCGTCTGTCGGAGGGGGCTCACAACTAGCCGCCGTTCTTCCTCGTTCACCTGGGTAGAGATGATCTGACCTGATCATCTCATCCACAAAGTTTCACTGCTGATCGTTTGATCATCTTCATCTACAACTGCACATTTTAGCATCCAGCTAAAAACCACCAACAGATTTGCTCTTTGCCTCTAGACCACTGACCTATAGACCACTGACCTGTAGATCACTGACCTGTAGATCACTGACCTATAGATCACTGACCTATAGATCACTGACCTGTAGATCACTGACCTATAGATCACTGACCTATAGATCACTGTCCTATAGATCACTGACCTGTAGACCACTGACCTATAGATCACTGACCTATAGATCACTGTCCTATAGATCACTGTCCTATAGATCACTGACCTGTAGATCACTGTACTATAGATCACTGACCTGTAGATCACTGACCTGTAGATCACTGACCTGTAGACCACTGACCTGTAGATCACTGACCTATAGATCACTGTCCTATAGATCACTGACCTGTAGATCACTGACCTGTAGATCACTGTACTATAGATCACTGACCTGTAGATCACTGACCTGTAGATCACTGTTCTATAGATCACTGACCTGTAGATCACTGACCTGTAGATCACTGACCTGTAGATCACTGTTCTATAGATCACTGACCTGTAGATCACTGACCTGTAGATCACTGACCTATAGATCACTGACCTGTAGATCACTGACCTATAGACCACTGACCTATAGACCACTGACCTATAGATCACTGACCTATAGATCACTGACCTGTAGATCACTGACCTATAGACCACTGACCTATAGACCACTGACCTATAGATCACTGACTATAGATCACTGACCTATAGACCACTGACCTATAGATCACTGACCTGTAGATCACTGACCTGTAGATCACTGTTCTATAGATCACTGACCTATAGATCACTGACCTGTAGATCACTGACCTATAGATCACTGTTCTATAGATCACTTCCAGGTGCTTTTCTTTGGTGTCCTGTCCTGGACATCCCGACACTGTTCAGCCTGTCTCATGCTGGACACGTCCTGTCCACCACGCGCTCGCCGCCATCGTTACAGCAACGTTGTGGTTCAACCGAGGAAGAAACGACCTGTTCAACCGTCTGAAACGGCCTCGGGGGGGGCGGGGGGGCGGGGGGGGGGGGCGGGGGGGGGGGGGGGCAGTGTGTGATGTCCCTCTCTGTTGGCACCAGATGAAGCCACTGCTGAGAGATGTGGGGGGCGTCCAGGGTCCAGGGGACGTTGCTAATGGGCTGATGTTACACTGGAATCAAGGGCCGCCATGTTTATTCCTTTGTTCTTCCACGTTTTCATGTTTATTCCTTTGTTCTTCCACGTTTTATTCCTTTGTTCTTCCACATTTTATTCCTTTGTTCTTCCATGTTTTATTCCTTTGTTCTTCCATGTTTTATTCCTTTGTTCTTCCATGTTTTATTCCTTTGTTCTTCCATGTTTTATTCCTTTGTTCTTCCACGTTTTATCCTTTGTTCTTCCATATTTTATTCCTTTGTTCTTCCACGTTTTATTCCTTTGTTCTTCCACGTTTTATTCCTTTGTTCTTCCACGTTTTATTCCTTTGTTCTTCCACGTTTCCTTTGAAACAGGCCAAACCGCCGTCAGCCTACACCCTTTGTTTATTGTTGGAACGTCTTTTCTGACTTTACATTTGATGATGTTGTGATAAATGTGATTAGAGGGATTCTTCATTTTGGAACTACTGACT
>NW_026621877.1:42500-45000 GCF_003711565.1 Takifugu flavidus | reverse complement strand
TCGGCCCCTGCTCTCGGCCCCTGATCTCGGCCCCTGCTCTCGGCCCCTGCTCTCGGCCCCTGGTCTCGGCCCCTGCTCTCGGCCCCTGGTCTCGGCCCCTGGTCTCGGCCCCTGCTCTCGGCCCCTGGTCTCGGCCCCTGCTCTCGGCCCCTGCTCTCGGCCCCTGCTCTCTGCCCCTGGTCTCGGCCCCTGGTCTCGGCCCCTTGTCTCGGCCCCTGCTCTCGGCCCCTGGTCTCGGCCCCTGGTCTCGGCCCCTGGTCTCGGCCCCTGTCTCGGCCCCTGCTCTCGGCCCCTGGTCTCGGCCCCTGCTCTCGGCCCCTGCTCTCGGCCCCTGCTCTCGGCCCCTGGTCTCGGCCCCTTGTCTCGGCCCCTGCTCTCGGCCCCTGGTCTCGGCCCCTGGTCTCGGCCCCTTGTCTCGGCCCCTGGTCTCGGCCCCTGGTCCTCAGAGGTTCTCTCCACCTCACTAATGCAAATGCATTCATGAACCAACAGTTTCTTTCCTATCTGCTTTGTAGCTGTTTGACGAGCATCACATAAGCTCTTCAGGCTAATTGGCCCCCCTGCTGGGCCGCAGGTCCCGGTGGGGCCGTGGGGGGCCGTGGGGGACCGTGAGGGGCCGTGAGGGGCCGTGGGGGGCCGTGGGGGACCGTGGGGGACCGTGGGGGGCCGTGGGGGACCGTGGGGGACCGTGAGGGGCCGTGGGGGGCGTGGGGGGCCGTGGGGGGCCGTGGGGGACCGTGGGGGACCGTGGGGGGCCGTGGGGGGCCGTGGGGAGGAGGCCTGCCTGATTAAATCGCCCTGTGCTCCCTCCAGTTGTGTGCAGCTTAGTGCATGAGAGCAGGGAGGCATCAGGACATAAACCAGCGTATTATGGGCTGTAAATCAGCCATCGCTCTTCATTTGCATCTGTGAGAGAGGAGCTGTCAGTCATTGTTGCCATGACAACGCCACTGTGGGCAGCTGCACTCTGCCTTCGCCTGATGTGTTCTGAGCAAGCGTCCGTCAGTCTGGCAGGTGCCACAGAGGAATTCTGGGAAGCCAGTTGGTGATGAGTGATGGCAACAACTGAGCGATGGGGAGTGTGTGTGTGTGTGAGTGTGTGTGAGTGTGTGTGTGAGTGTGTGTGTGTGTGAGTGTGTGTGTGTGTGAGTGACTGTGTGTGAGTGAGTGTGTGAGTGAGTGTGAGTGAGTGTGTGTGAGTGAGTGTGTGTGAGTGATGGAGGCAGATGGAAGCAGGGAGGAGATGACTCACATTCACTCTACAGATATTGTACCATCCACCCAAAGCACCGGCACACCCCAGGAGAAAGAACGACTTTCCCTGCCCCCCGTCGCCCCCCCTTTTGCCCCCCTTTTGCCCCCCATTAATCAGGTAAGGCTGGGATGTTTGGGCAATTCAGAACCAGATTTATGTTCAGTGTTGCACAAAGGAAATATTGGAGGAAGCACAAATAAATTGGAGGTAAATTGGGCCGCAGGACGAGGGGCCGCAGGACGAGGGGCCGCAGGACGAGGGGCCTGCAGGACGAGGGGCCGCAGGACGAGGGGCCTGCAGGACGAGGGGCCGCAGGACGAGGGGCCGCAGGACGAGGGGCCGCAGGACGAGGGGCCGCAGGACGAGGGGCCGCAGGACGAGGGGCCGCAGGACGAGGGGCCGCAGGACGAGGGGCCGCAGGACGAGGGGCCTGCAGGACGAGGGGCCGCAGGACGAGGGGCCGCAGGACGAGGGGCCGCAGGACGAGGGGCCACAGAAGGGACCTGCAGGGCTTCCAGGGTGGTGGAACCAGCAGAACCAGGGCAGCAAATGAGAACCACCTTCTGAAATTTAGCCTTCTTAAAAAAAAGCTGCCTTATCTTTAGTACCTGCGATGATGCCGAGCTCCACAGTTCAGGAGGTCAAACTGCTGTTGAACGAACGGCTCCAGAATTCCTGCTTGACAGTGATGTTTTATACACTTTATATCAGGAAAATCCCCGTGACAACGTGTGTGTGGAGGTTCTCAGCTGCTCCAACCCTGTCTCATGACCATGAAGCGTGCAGAGCTGAACCACACGGAATCATCTTGCTCTCTAATCCTGCTTTTCTTTATCTTCTCTAAATAATATATTGGAATTTTATGATTTGAACTGGTTGTTCTCCAGGTTCCAGGAGGCAGAGCAAAGCTCACGTGTACTGACGACTGGGAAGGATCCAGCACAGCGCGAGCACGTGACGTGCACGTCAGCAGACACCATTTCTGTCGTACGTGCTTCAATAGTGAAGGCGCCGTAAGTCCAGCGTGGATTTCATCAGCCATCAAACGTCCCGCCGCTCGTTAAGCACATGTGGGGGCACCAGGACAGCTGGGACATCCCATAAATCCCAGGGTTACGGGGGAGACGCATGGAAACATCCCAGTTCCAGCTCAACATATCCGAGAGCTTCTGGAAACATCTTGGAAACGTCTAATAGTTCAGAGCAGGTCACCAGGTGACGACGCACCTGTGGATCTGGAGCAGA
>NW_026621877.1:0-35000 GCF_003711565.1 Takifugu flavidus | reverse complement strand
CTGCAGTTTAATGTAGCTGCAGTTTAATGTAGCTGGAGTTTAATGTAGCTGCAGTTTATTGTAGTTGCAGTTTAATGTAGCTGCAGTTTATTGTAGCTGCAGTTTAATGTAGCTGCAGTTTAATGTAGCTGCAGTTTATTGTAGCTGCAGTTTAATGTAGCTGCAGTTTAATGTAGCTGCAGTTTAATACAGCTACAGTTTAATGTAGCTGCAGTTTAATGTAGCCACAGTTTAATGTAGCCACAGTTTAATGTAGCTGCAGTTTAATACAGCTACAGTTTAATGTAGCTGCAGTTTAATACAACTACAGTTTAATGTAGCTACAGTTTAATGTAGCTGCAGTTTAATGTAGCTGCAGTTTATTGTAGTTGCAGTTTAATGTAGCTGCAGTTTAATGTAGCTGCAGTTTAATGTAGCTGCAGTTTATTGTAGCTGCAGTTTAATGTAGCTGCAGTTTAATGTAGCTGCAGTTTAATACAGCTACAGTTTAATGTAGCTGCAGTTAATGTAGCCACAGTTTAATGTAGCGCGCAGTTTAATGTAGCTGCAGTTTAATGTAGCTGCAGTTTAATACAGCTACAGTTTAATGTAGCTACAGTTTAATGTAGCTACAGTTTAATGTAGCTACAGTTTAATGTAGCTGCAGTTTAATACAGCTACAGTTTAATGTAGCTGCAGTTTAATGTAGCTACAGTTTAATGTAGCTGCAGTTTAATACAGCTACAGTTTAATGTAGCTGCAGTTTAATGTAGCCGCAGTTTAATGTAGCTACAGTTTAATACAGCTACAGTTTAATACAGCTGCAGTTTAATGTAGCTGCAGTTTAATGTAGCTGCAGTTTAATGTAGCTACAGTTTAATACAGCTACAGTTTAATACAGCTACAGTTTAATGTAGCTGCAGTTTAATGTAGCTACAGTTTAATGTAGCTGCAGTTTAATGTAGCGCGCAGTTTAATGTAGCCGCAGTTTAATGTAGCTACAGTTTAATGTAGCCGCAGTTTAATGTAGCTACAGTTTAATGTAGCTGCAGTTTAATACAGCTACAGTTTAATGTAGCTGCAGTTTAATGTAGCTACAGTTTAATGTAGCTGCAGTTTAATGTAGCTGCAGTTTAATGTAGCTGCAGTTTAATGTAGCTGCAGTTTAATACAGCTACAGTTTAATGTAGCTGCAGTTTAATGTAGCAACAGTTTAATGTAGCCGCAGTTTAATGTAGCAGCAGTTTAATGTAGCTGCAGTTTAATGTAGCAGCAGTTTAATGTAGCTGCAGTTTAATGTAGTTGCAGTTTAATGTAGCTGCAGTTTAATACAGCTACAGTTAATGTAGCTGCAGTTTAATGTAGCCACAGTTTAATGTAGCCACAGTTTAATGTAGCCGCAGTTTAATACAGCTACAGTTTAATGTAGTTGCAGTTTAATGTAGCTACAGTTTAATGTAGCAGCAGTTAATGTAGCAGCAGTTTATGGTAGCTGCAGTTTAATGTAGCTGCAGTTTAATGTAGCTGCAGTTTAATACAGCTACAGTTTAATGTAGCTGCAGTTTAATGTAGCTACAGTTTAATGTAGCAACAGTTTAATGTAGCCGCAGTTTAATGTAGCAGCAGTTTAATGTAGTTGCAGTTTAATGTAGCAGCAGTTTAATGTAGCTGCAGTTTAATGTAGCAGCAGTTTAATGTAGCCGCAGTTTAATGTAGCCGCAGTTTAATGTAGCAGCAGTTTAATGTAGCTGCAGTTTATTGTAGCCGCAGTTTAATGTAGCTGCAGTTTAATGTAGCTGCAGTTTAATGTAGCCGCAGTTTAATGTAGCCGCAGTTTAATGTAGCAGCAGTTTAATGTAGCTGCAGTTTAATGTAGCCGCAGTTTAATGTAGCCGCAGTTTAATGTAGCCGCAGTTTATTGTAGCTACAGTTCATGAATGGACAATAAGAGAAATCCGCCTGGGATGTGTGACAGGCCGACGGATGCTCATTCAAAAATGAGCAGCAACTCTTTGAACTGATGTTCCAGACAGTTACAGACACACACCCTGGACGGGTCCATCACCCTGGACGGGTCCATCACCCTGGACGGGTCCATCATGGACTGTCTGTCCATCACAGGACACACAGCAGGGGGCTTCCTGCCCTGACAGGAAGTCCTCTTCACACATTCAACACGTTTTAGCTTAACACATCATTTCTGAAGTCAAGTTCTGAAAAGAAGAAGCAGGTCTGATGAAGTCTCCAGTTCATTTTAATGAACACACACCTATACACACAATCACACTTTGGTTAGTGTATCAAAGACAAAATACTGTACATGCACAATCTGCATAGGTAGTGCTGAGATGTTCTGCTCTGTTATTTCTCAGCGTGATTTGGGAGATTTTAATTAGACCAAGCGATGAGGATTGTTTGCATTGTGCATTGCTGTGGGCAGCTGGAGCTGCCGTTCTCTCCACGCCATCACCCGTTACAGGCGGCGGACCTCAGGCGTTTCCCCCGGTCGCTCTACTCAGCAGGCATGAAGTTGTTGAGCACGGCCTGAACGCTGGCGATGCCGTCGTCCAGGCTCTCGCCTATGTGGGGGCGCAGGTACTGCTCATATGCACCCAGCGCTGACAGACGGGCCTTGTCCACCACGGGTTCTAGCTCCTCAGCAGCAGCACTGTAGAGTCACACAGTATTATGGTGTGAGTGAGGCAGAAGACCACAGAACCTGGGCTCCTTTCACTTACGCAGCAATCTTCAGAGCAGCCTGGTAACCGCGCTGGACCTCCGAGTTCCCAGCCAGGGAGGCGGCAGCTTGACCGTGCTCGCTCTGGCTGAAGTGCTCGATCAAAGGAGCAGCGCTGCCCTGGAACTTGTTGTATGCGTTCAGGATCCTTCTGTAGAACAAGGCTTTCAAGCCATTGTACTTGTCAAGAAGTTCCTTTGAGGGTTCTGGAACCTCACACAGGCCCACAGAGACTGAAATGAAAAGCCAGAAGGTGAGTCGGAGGAACCCAGGCTGGACCACCGGCTCCTGGTCCAGGAGCTGAGGGTCTCACAGCAAGTGAGACACGTTAACATGGCAGAGAAGCAGGTAAACAAGGAACATCCACAACAAAGGTCGTCAACAGAACCTGGTCCACGTCCTTACCCTGCAGAACCAGGATCAGCGCCACGGCGTATTTCACATGCATCTCTGGAACACAGGAGAAACGTGATCATTAGTTCTGCTGCACACGGACCTCCTGAGGACAGGAGCAGGGAGCAGGAGGAGGAAGAGGAGCAGGAGGAGGAAGAGGAGCAGGTAGAGTAAGAGGAGCAGGGAGAGGAGCAGGAGGAGTAAGAGGAGCAGGGAGAGGAGCAGGAGAGTAAGAGGAGCAGGAGAGGAGCAGGGAGAGGAGCAGGGAGAGGAGCAGGAGAGGAGCAGGGAGAGGAGCAGGAGGAGAGTAAGAGGAGCAGGTACCTACTGACGGTCGGACGAGCAGATCCAAGAAGCGACAGTCGTCTCTGGGGGGGAGTTGTCTGTAGCTCCGAGCTCATCTGCTCAGGATGATATAGGGGTGGTCAGCAAACAAACGTCATCTGATGAGCCTACGCACGCCCCGTCCCCCCTCCACACACACACACACACACACACACACCACACACACACACACACACTGCTAAACAAAGTCCAGTGTAGATTATATTAACTTTAAATCCTGCATGTTGAAATAGGACGATTGTGTAACGTTCCTCAAATGTAAATTTATGCTTTTGTTTCTGCATATGTGCTGAGACCGAAGACTATAACATATCTATAACATATCTATTACATATCTATAACATATCTATAACACACTGCATCTCACAATTAGTGAACTTCATACACCACTTTTATTTTGTGCAAAAGTGCCAAATCTCTTTTGCAAACGTGCTCAGCGGGACAGTTGATTACAACGTGTCTAGACACATCGCACTTAGCCCAGAGTGATGCATGCTGGGATATCCCGCTCACCTTTCACCCACCCACACAAATGAAATCGACCATTTTTTCTTCTCTGATCTAAAAGTCAATTCTCCCAGTTTTCATGGTACTGAAAGGTTGATTTACATTCCTGCTCTTCCCAGCAGGGCCGGGGCTGCAGATGAAACGAGCTAATTAACCTGTGAAATCATCTGTTTTATCAATTGCGATTGTCCCCTTTCGAACCAACAAAGATAAAGATTTGCCGAGCGTTTACTCTTTTCTCTCCCTGATCCAGAAAGGTGACAACCAAACATGACACTGCCAAGGGAAAAAGTGGTGTTTAATTCTTCCTTTGACAGAATCTCGCTCCTTAAATGATGGAATTATACATATTAAAGGTACATTAATAACAGTTTCAAACAAATATGAATCAGCTCCATAAAAATGAATCCCAGATTCTGTTTCTGCTCAGAGGATCCACTTTATTGGAGGATCCCTTTATTGGAGGATCCCTTTATTGGAGGATCCACTTTATTGGAGGATCCCTTTATTGTCAGCCTGTTGCAGACGTGATCCCATCATCTGGTGGCATTCTTTGGCGTGTAGAGGTCAAAGGTCGCCTGGAGCTTCTCCCACAGGGCTCCTCTGATCCCTGAGGCCCACTCAGCGTAGCGCTCCTTCACCGGCTCGATGTGATCTTCATAGAAGTGGTCCAAATAGCCCAGTACGGCCCCCCCCACATCCTGGACTGTGGTGCTGGCTTCCCTGTAAACACGTGCACAGTCGTGCTGGCGCCTCAGAGGACCAAAGCGTCTTTAGAGCGCCTTCTTTTCAAATTAATAACCAGAAATCATTTACCTGGCCCGTTCAGCCAGCCGCTGCAGGAGGCCGGGGGGGTCAGTGGGCGCCGGGGGGGCCAGTGCCGGGGTGCCCCAGGCTGCAGAGCAGGAGGTTTGTGAGAGCGACCAGAACATCAAAGCCTGATTTGATTCACCTACCTTGTGTTAATATGACAAGAGCGAAGATAAAGTCTTTGAAGTGCATCTGCCACAAGCAAAGAGAAAATGCCTGATTCAAACATGCAAACGGTTCAATGCTGAAAGAATATAGAAATATATCATTTTCTGAATATAGAAATATATCATTTTCTGAATATAGAAATATATCATTTTGTGAACAGGCAGGATTACAGCTTGATAAATATTCAGTATTAATTGAGAGACGTGATAAACCTTTTACCTTGTCCACGACTGCCCAACAAAACGTGGGATGAAAGTAACTCGAATCTTATCAAAAGATTCTGTTTGTATTGCTCGAGCACAGCAAACGTGCACAGCACACGTGCACAGCAAACGTGCACAGCAAACGTGCACAGCAAACGTGCTCATTGGTCTGGGCTGGAGGAACTTTTTTTCCTTTCTTTTTAGTCTTTTGGAGAAAACGATAAGGAATCATTTTGACAGAAACGATCATGTCGTTCCACTGTTATTAACGACTTTTGCTCACTTCTTAGCAAACGAGGAACATAAATAATACAAGATCAACTGACATCTTTGAAGGAAATGGCCCGAATGAAAGGAAACCAGAACATTTGTTGCTAACCTTCACTCTGGACGTGCACTGGGGGGGTCTTGGTGTCGTTCAAGTTCACCATAAACTGGGTTCATTGGGTGCCCGAGTGCCCTTTGGATCAGATAAGGAGCCACACTGGCCGCGGCTGATGTGTGTTCAGGCCAGTCAAAGTCTGGCGTGACAGCAGAGATACAGAAGACTGGCAGCTCGCCCACGAGCAGAGTCCACCGCACAATCCCTGGAATCTTCTCGCTGCTTCAGCTCTGCACCGGCGGCACAAGTTAGCGTCCAAAACTCTGCTGCTCCCACAGCTGTATAAACAGATGTGGCCCAGGGGCCTCCCAGCGTTGGGAGCAAACGTGAACATTTGAGTTTGGAGCTTCATTGCTAGCACGTGCTACCTACCTGGACCAAAGACAAGCAAGAAACTAAGAAGCACATGCGTGCAGTGCATGGGAACATCTGGAAGCGCTGCTCTCACTGGCTGTTGTTAAACTATGATCTCTACCTGTTCTCTCCTCTACCTGCCCCCCCCCCCTCTCTACCCACCCCCCCATCAGCAGGTCCTGCATCACCTGGTCCTGCTCCAGGTTTCTGCCTGTTAAAGGGGAGGTGTTCCTGCCCCTGTTGCTGGTTGGGGGTCAGGCCCTGGGGTTCTGGAGAGGGTCTAGAGACAGTTCTGATGGTAACAGACGCTGATAAATAAAGGTTGATGGATTGAAACGACGGTTGAGTTGAGTGATTGTTCAGAATGGAGCAGGCGCTGACCTCCGTTCCCTTTACTAGAGGACATCTCAGTGAACTTGGATGAGTGGTAGATCATTAATCTTGCATAAATAGTGACTTTAGCCCAGCAGTTGTGAAACAGCGAATCAGCCATGTTGGCACTCGACCTTTGGCTCCAGCAATTAGCCCGAACCCAGAGACTTTCCTTTGATCAGGTGGGCCCATCAAAGGGCTGCAGAAGGTGCTGATCCTGCACCAAGTTCTTTAATTCCATTCATCTCACACGATTGTTTCATCTCACACACACACACACACACACACACACACACACACACCACACACACACACACACAAACACTCACACTCACACACACACACACAAACACCCACACACACACCCACACACAAACACACACACACACACACACACACACAACACACACACACACCACACACACACACACACACACTCACACACACATACACACACACACACTCACACACACACACACACACACACAAAAACTCTCCATTCTTTCAGGATTTCTTATTGTGTGTTCAGATGACAGATTGTTAGACACAATTTTCACATTAATTCAGTAGTTTTTAAAGTTTCTGGTTTCATAAATCACACGAGTGTGTGTGTGTGTGTGTGTGCCTGCGTGTGTGTGTGTGCCTGCGTGTGTGTGCCTGCGTGTGTGTGTGTGTGCCTGCGTGTGTGTGTGCGCGTGTGCGTGTGTGTGTGTGTGTGTGCGTGCATTTTTGCACTCTTACCGTCCATAGCTAATGTAAATGTAAAGTGCTGCTGTGTATAGATTGTATAGATTGTATACATTTACAACCTTTTAATAAACTCATAAAAAAGTAATGATAATTTGATCATTTTTCTTGAAATTTGCACATAGAGGGACATTTCTGTATTACTGTGTTATTCTATCAACACTATATGCACATTCATGTTTTTGGCACCTTATTTACCCCTTTTTGCCTTTTTTATTTTTATTTTATTTATTTTATGTTGTTCTAGAAGAGAAACAGGATTTCGGTTCCTCTGTGTGTTCAAAACAGGCAGTGAATTGACAATAAAGCATCTTATCTTTAAAAAAGCAACTTTACATCTTAAATTGAATCTATAAAGAGGATATTTGGATATTTCTACGAAAAAAACATGAAAATCTTGTTGAAAAAACTTTATTTGATCAACGCACAGAACAGATCGGAGGGTTTTGGGAGTTTAGTTCTTCAGTTCCTGAAATTTGTTCGCCACTCTCTCCATCTGTTCCTGCAACCAGGTCCTGGGAATAACGTAGAAAAATAGGTGAAAGTTCTTCAGACACGTCTGAGCCCACGTGCGTGCCCACGTGCGTGCGTGCGTGCACACATACCTTGACTCAACTGCATACTTGCTGTTGCTGATGTCCTCCACCACAGCCTTGCCCTTCTCCAGGAGCGTGGTGGCCGAGGAGGTCACGTGCTCGCGCAGTCTGCCGAGCCTGTCCATGAAGGTGTCCTCCTGCGCCTCTGTGTCAGAGCAGAGCAACGAAGGGCTTGAGGCTCCTGCAGGAGCTCCGCTCTTTTGCTTGTGTGGGTCTCTTACCTGCACTGAGGACCAGAGCCAGCAGCAGCACAGCAGCTGGGAGGAGCAGTCTCATGTTGGCGGCTGTGATTCTGCTGGGAACATGGACACAGACCCCCTTTTATTCACGCCTGCTAACGTACCCAGTTAATTCTTTACCCATCCTTGCTTAATTAATCACTCTCTTTTTTGCAAAAATCCCACTTTTGCTGCTGCGTTTATAGTAAAGAAAGTTACTCTGGGTTGGTTGTGCTGGATGTGGATGAAATTCAAAGTCGTACCTGTTTTACCGTTTCAGATGAGAGTTGGGAACAACAAGCCTGAGCTCAGTGTTGTGCGTGTGCATGTTCCTCCTTATAAGGCTGCTCGCTGCTCAACGTGACGTAGTGGGCAGCGACCTCCCGGTGTCACTGCCTTCTCCCTGGAGCTGTGCTGCGACTGCATCGATCAGACAAAAACACCCAGCAAATCACGATTGTCCCTCGTCCTTTATTCTCTACTCATTTCCATCTCTTACTCATTCAGGGCTCTCAGGGTTCCCTCCAGAAGATCGTCTTCACTAACAACTTTATCAATCACAAAATGGTGACAGGGTTCAACCAAGATAGCATTTGAACAGACAGACCAGATATTTGGGTGCTCCTTTAAACCTTGTTTTTCTCTGTGAAGAATCACAGCTTCTCATCAGTTGTTATTCAAGCCCACTTGGAACCAGATATTTTTATTTAAGATGCTATTTTGTTGCTTCACCATCTGACGTGGCTCCTTGCAGACGTTCCTTTTCTTCAAAGGGAAATGTTTCAGACGGAGTTATGTGGTGCGTGTTGCAAGCCGACATGTGGCAGGAAAACAATGAGGCCTGAACTGTTGTAACCTCTGGTTCCAGCTGTGATCTGAGCCTGTTGACAGGAAGTCTGGCTCTGCCTCTGTGAGGAACCTCATCACGAATTATCAGTTCTGTTTTCACACTAAGCCGTCGGCTGCAACAGGGCCAAATCCACATTAGCTGTCCATGGTTGGGGCTCACCTACACCTACCTAAATGATCATTAGTGTGGGCCTTATCACACACACACACACACACACCACACACACACACACACACACACACACACACACACACACACCCTTGATCCGCACCCACATCACCATCAGGTAGAAAACGGCTTCATGCACCAGTTTGGACCTGCGTACTTGTTTGGGGCCCTGGAAGTGCAGGAATATAATGCTCCCAATTTGGAAAAAAGGAAAAGAGAAGCTGTTATTGTGTTTGGCTGAGAGCCCCATGGAGACCGATGTGATGCCACTATTGTTAGGCTGAAACTCCCCGCAGGGGTGTTTCTGCGGGGTAACTAGCAGTCAAAGGCAGGCCAGCAGCTGCTAGAGTTCAGGAACTTTTATTAAATGTTGCTCAGCATGCAAATGCCCCACAGAAAAAGAAAGGGGAGCAAGTTCTGATCCGGTTTTTCCTCATTTTCCCGTCTTTTATGCATCCGATAAATCCCGCAGGAAAGCCTTTAATGTAGTTGAAACATGTCTGTCAAAGTGAGGGTTCTACAAAAACACCGGTTTCTCAAAACCTCATTGATGAAGCACAAGCTGTGAGTCACAGTCCCTGCCCTTTATCCCAGAATGCAAGATAAACATGTTGTGCTGAACTCAAAGATGTTGTTTTGTAGAACAATAAATGGCTCGAGTGAAGCAACCGATAAGTCAAATCCATAGGTGGTGGCGTGTGTATCAGCGAAGTGTCAGCAGCTTAGAATTCATTTAAACTTTGCTCTCTCCTTTGTTTCAGCCTCCATCTCAAAGAGAGAGCCTCCATCTTCAGGGTTGTGGAGTGACTGAGCCTTGGGACCAAAGTGGTGCCAGATCCTCACAGGGTGACATATAGGACAAACAACCGTCACAGCGATCACCCTCCATAAAGGAAAGCACAGCTGCATCGACACGTAGCAGGAATTCAAGTGGAGGGGTCAGAGAAGCACAGACAAATGGGGACAAAAGGGGGACAAAGGGGGACAAGTGGTGTCCTCTGCTGGCCTCGATTCTGCACTTCAAAGGCAAAATCCTGCTGAGCCACCATATTAAAGGTTTTTTAATTCCATTGGTAGACTGATTGAACCCTCTGTAGACCAGATGTGTTGCAAAACACACACACACACACACACACACGCGTGCACACACACACACACACTTCCTTATACTTCTGTCTTTGCGAGGACTTTCAGAGACATAATGCTATGCACAGCTTCTTAACACACCAATCTTAACTAACCCTCACCATCACCCTAACCCCCCCCGACACACACACACACACACACACACACATATACACACTCACACCTATCCTGCCTCTCCTACCCTGTCCTCCTCTCCTTTCTAATATGAGTCATGTTAGAGTGGGAATTGGACTGGGGACTAACATGCGTGGGCCAGTGCCTTTCCTTGGTCTCTCATAAAAAGCTAAACTGATGGTGGTCTGTGTAGTGAGAGACTGAGAGTACATCCATCATTCACCTAACCATAACCATAACCCTAACCCTAACCCTAACCCTAACCCTAACCCTAACCCTAACCCTAACCATAACCATAACCCTAACCCTAGCCCTAACCCTAACTATAACCTCTAACCCTAACCCTAGTCCTAACCCTAACTATAACCTCTAACCCTAACCTAACCCTAACCTAACCCTAACCCTAACCCTAACCCTAACTATAACCTCTAACCCTAACCTAACCCTAACCTAACCCTAACCATAACCCTAACCCTAACCCTAACTATAACCTCTAACCCTAACTATAACCACATCTTACCACAAGAATGTGTAAATTGGTACTAAAATACAAAGAAAGTACAAGAACCCCCTCCACACACACACACACACGCACACTCACACACACACGCACACACACATGCACACACACGCACGCACAAGCACACACACACGCACACACACACACGCACGCACATGCACACACACACGCAGACACACTCACACACACACGCACACACACGCACGCACATGCACACACACACGCAGACACTCACACACACACGCACACACACTCACACACACGCAGACACTCACACACTCACACACACTCACACAAACACACGCACACACACACTCACACACACACACACGCAGACACTCACACACACACACACACACACTCAGATAAAGTCTGAGGTGCCCATTTACACCTGTGTCTGTGTGACGTGCACGGACGGGCTGATGTTTGTCCTTCAGAGATGAGCCACCATAGAAGAGATAAAAAACAGGGACGGATCTTAACAAGTCCTGACTGGAAGCACTGGGGGGGGGGGGGGGGGGGGGGGGGCTTTAATGGTTGGATGGTGGAACCATGTGTGTTTGTTCCAGGTCGTGGGGCAGATAGAGAAACTGACTCAGAATGTGGCGTTTGGGTTCTTTATTCTCTGATCACACTGACGTGTCCAACACACGGTGGAGCCACGTTACAGTCAACAACTCATTCATGGCAGAAGTCGTTTTGAAATGAAGAAGGTACATCAGGAAGGACACGTTGCTTCCTCATCACTTTAAAAAATCAGTGCATTTTTAATAATGCCACGGGTGCGACTGGGCCCAACTAGGACCACACATGACCACAGACATGAACTTGGAGGCTGAGCTAACTAGATGTGTTCATTCCACAAAGTGAAGCAAAGTAAAGAAAAATACAGAGTTTTCTTTTCTGTCTTATGTTTGATCAGGATGCTTGTGTCCAGTCAAGGGAGGCGACGAGAGGAAAGTGAGCAGAACATCCCAGTCTGACCACCAAGCCCAGCTCATCTCATCATCTCCATCGGTCTGAACACAACACCCAAATGAAAAAGGAGTAACTCTCAAGCCGCCCTTTACCGCCTCTGTGGCAGTAAAGGAGCACCCACCATCTAAACCCTCAAAGTCTCTTCACCTAGTTAGTGGCCGTCTCCTTGAACTTGTCCACCATGCTTTCAAAATTCTCACGGATCTGGGTGGCGTATGGAGAGAGCAGATCCTTCAGCTCATCCATCTTGCCCTCCAGAGAGGTACGCAGCTCCTGGGCGGTCACTTCCAGCCTGGTCTTGAGGTCTTCAACCTGGGTCTCCAGCTGCTGTCCCAGGCTCTCCGCCTGGCTGCCCAGCACGGTGGAGAGGTCGGCCATCTTCTTGCTAGCGGTGTCGCCGCCCTGCTGAAGGTAAGGCTCGAACTGGCCCCTCATGTTCTCCAGATTCTGGGAGGTGCGAAGCTGGATTTCACCCATGTAGGTGGCGATGGTGCTACAAAGCAGAGGAACGTTTAGTCTTTACATCCACACCTGTTTTAAGTATGAAATTCTTCGTCTTACTGACTTGTGGATCTGCTCAGCGTCCTTGTTGAGACGCTTCTTCAGCTTATTGGTGTAGGTGCTCATGCGGTCGCGGACATCGTCGCTGTTCTGCTCCATCAAAGCCTTGAGCTCCCCCAGATAGTCGGTGCTGCGCACTTTGGCGTCCGTCATGTCCTTCTGGAGCTTGTTGAACAGGAGCTGCATGTCCTGAGACAGCTGGCCGCTGGAGCTCTCAGTGTAGGGCGCCACTCTGCTCTGGACCTCATCTTTGTACTTGGTCAGCTCGGCCATGGTGTCAGTAATCAGAGTGCTGGAACATCAGTCGGTGGATTCAGAAGATGCAGAGATTCAAACACCAAGAAAGCTTGAATGTAAGAAGTCCTGACTTACTCCAGCTCCCTGCTGATCTGATGAGTCTTGAGGGTCTTCACCACGTCATCACTTTGTTGGCTCAGGTCCGTGATGTACTGCCAGAAGCGGTTGACGACGCCCTGCCAGTGGTCCGGCTGGGCCGGGGCCAGGGGCACCGAGCGGGCGCTGCACCCTGGAACAGACGCCGTCAGCCCTCATTCACACTCACACCAGCAGTTCTGCACCAGCCACAACTTACCGCAGACGAGTGCCAGAGCAAGAAGGAGAGCTGCAGGATTCATGGTCTTCAGGTGGACAGATGAGCTGTGGACTGAACAGAGAGGGAGAATTAGCCTGGAAGCGCGCGCAGCCGCGTGAGTCTGCAGCCGCGTGAGTCTGCTCCTCTCACCTGAGGGATCGTGGCTCCTGCTCCTGATCGCCGACTGCCGTCTTTTATAGCGTCACTGCTGCCGCCCTGGCGCGCGCCTGTGCGTGCGTGCGTGCGTGTGTCACGGTGATGGTGGTGATGGTGTCTGCGCAGCTTCCTCTTTATCGCGGAGTCACCAAAGTTCCGAGTTTCATCTCGGTTAAAAGTTTTCTGACTAAATAAAAACCAAAAGAAGTGTTAAAGATTAAATGTTACTTAAAACTCGCGTTAAAGTCAATTTGTGATGGCCAATTATCCTACAGGAATATATTACTTTTAATGTATTACATTAAACTTTTTTTCAACAATTTAGTGCGTTTAATGCCAGAAGTGGCATTAAACGCAGAAAGGGGATGTGGAATGTTTGCACATCACTTCATCTGACCCCCGTTCTGGTATCTAAATGTATAGATACGTATAGATATGTATAGATATATGTATAGATCCTGTGGGGCCTCAGGTGAGAACCCACCATTGCAGCTACTTTTTTATTATTTTTTTTTTACAACTGGTGCATGTTTTAAAACTCAAAGGATGGAGAGCAAATGAACAAATAATGTGTGTTTTTTCTTTTAAAGCTATTTTTCAATGCTTGGTTTGTTAAAATACTAATAATTTATATAAAAAATTCTACGGGCATACGGATGGTTTTAATATTTATTTAAAACACTATAGAAACAATAACGAGGAGCCCTAATTACTTTATTTGAGACATTTTTTAACCCTTGTATCCACTTTGGCCACCAAGCGATTAGATCTGAAAACAAACGCTCGTGGCACCAAGACGTGAACCCTTCAGCAGCCCCCACAGCTCAGACCTTTGAGTGCATTTACATAACAGCCCCTCACGGTGTGTGAATGCTAAAGGCTAACGCTGCATTTGTCATGTGCAGCGTGTCCCAACACAACGAGGCACGTTTGGGCTGCTCCACCCAACAAAAGAGGGATTAAGGGGAATGCGATGCATCTGTAAAACATCGGTTCCAAGACAAAGAGGAAAAGAGGGAATTAACTGAAAGCTCCTTTCACAGTCGTAGGAAAATCCGTGATTTCGAAACTTGGCCTCAGCAGAGCAACATTGCGTACAAAGCAACAAATATTTGTGTGGCTGCGGAACAAACGGGTCCCAGGACATCTTGATTTCTACCTGCAGCCAGGAACGTTTCTTCAGGTTTCACCCGCAGCCAAACGTCAACAACACTTGGAACAAGATGTTTGTCTCTTTGCTCTGACGTCTCTGTTAACCCCTGCTAGCATGGCGGTGCCTGCGTGATGACCTTTGGCCTTTTAGACTTTGTTGCCAACCAGGCAGATTCCTCTGTTTTGCTTTATTTTTCCCAGAAGATGTTCTTCACATAAACGTGCAGCAGCCTAATGAGGACAATTAATAAGAGCTGCCGTTTCCTAAATGAAACGTCCGATTAGACACGCCTGCCCTTTCACCCCAGGGGGGGCGAGTGGACTGCTGCACCACTAAAGTCCCCCTCTGAACAACGCTCGTGCTGGTGACCGTGTTTTCACAGAGCTGGTGCAGGATCACCGGATCATGACGCAATCCTGATGGTGTTGGTATGAAAGGCTGAGACAGGGAAGTGAGAACCAAGCACGGGGTTAGATAGCGAAACATCGGACACTGTCAACTCAGCAGCATTACGCATCTGTGGAGTGAGCTTGTGCTGGAGCGCATCCTCGGGCCGGTCTGAACCAGAATAACCCCGGTCCCGTGCTGCTGCTGAGTGGCCCGAATCTACAAAATATCCAGCTGACGTCTCCTCCGCACGGACGTGTCAGAGAGGTCACAACAGTTGCTTTCAGTGGGTGAAGAAGCATGTTTTTCTCTTCACTGATCCTGTTGAGCAAGATGATGAGCCAAGGTTACACAGTGAGTGGGGGGGGGGGGGGGTCCTGTAGTCAGCAAGTATGTGGAAACACCAAGTAACCCTAGGGTCAGGTTGGGGGTCAGGCTGGGGGGGGTCAGGCTGGGGGGGGTCGGGCTGGGGGGGGTCGGGCTGGGTGGGGGTCAGGCTGGGGGGGGGCTGGGGGTCGGGCTGGGTGGGGGTCGGGCTGGGGGTCGGGCTGGGTGGGGGTCAGGCTGGGGGGGGGGTCGGGCTGGGGGTCGGGCTGGGGGGGGTCAGGCTGGGGGGGGTCGGGCTGGGGGTCGGGCTGGGGGGGGTCAGGCTGGGGGGGGTCGGGTCGGGTGGGGGTCGGGCTCTCATCAGGGACTTCAAGCTGTGCTATTATTCAAAATTAACCACATATATTAACAGCACTTGCTGACACTGCGGAAGCCTCAGAAAAGCTCCGATTCCAGACTCACCTTGACACAATACTCCAGTTCCCTATAAACACTTTTAAAAGTCTTTCTAAAACTAATTCTATGATTTTAAAGCTAAAATCAATTTCATGATTCAAGACATTTTTTTATTAAGTGAAACTCATCGAGTCATGATAATTCCTTAAACTGTAACATGATGAAAAAGGAAAAACCAACCAGAGCTACGTGTGTTTGCGTGTGGAAGGTTCACGGGCACAGGAATGTTGTTGTTGGGTAATGTGGCGTGGGAGCCTCCCAGGAGCCTCCCGGGAGCCTCCCAGGAGCCTGCCTCGAAGGCTCCTGGGAGCCTGCTGGGAGCCTCCCGGGAGTGGGGACAAAAGGAACGGGAAGCTGGATGTTTATCAGGTTCCAATCTGAAAGGACAAACCTGAACATGTCCTTTCAAAGGTGTGTGTAGGTGTGTGTAGGTGTGTGAGTGTGTGTAGGTGTGTGTAGGTGTGTGTGTAGGTGTGTGAGTGTGTGTAGGTGTGTGAGTGTGTGTGTGGGGGGTGGGGGGGGCCTTCTCTGTGTTAGCCAGGACAAATAACAAGGGTTTTGTTCCACTTCACTTCATTTCAGGGAAGTTTTTTTTTGCTGTCAGACAATGGAGCCGTGGCCCAAGCTGCCGGTGATGATCTGAACACGATTATGAACAATAAAGTGACTCTTCTGAGTATTTTAAATGAGAAATATTAAATGATCCAATTAGCTAATTATCTTTGTCTAACTATGCAGTATTACTCATATTCAGATTTTATTTTATCTTTGGAAATCTGTGGATGTTGTGTGATAATTCTGGATAGAACACGGAGTCACATGAATTCGTTTGGGCTCGTTTTATTTTCAAAAGAGGGGAAGAGCTCATGGACCAATTAATATCCTACATCTCAAAAAATTCTAAAGACATTCTCAGATTAAGAAAAGAAGAGGCAGCTTTTGTGAGTGTAAACAATGTTGACACGTTCCTGAGGTGTTGACTTGGAGCAGGTGCTGGTCACCAGGAGGGTGATTTTAACCAGCTTTCACGAAGGACTCATACAGGGAGGCGAGGCGAGCCTGGAGGTCCTGGGCGTAGGGGTCCAGTTTGTCCCTAAGTTCATCAACAAACGGAGCAGCCATGTCTTTCACCTGCTGGGCCCTCTGGTTCAGCTCAGTCTGCACCTTCTCAGCCATCGGTGCCAAGTTCTGCTGGAAATTCTGCAGGTGTCCGTCCACCTTCAGCTTCAGGTCATCAGTGTAGGGTCCCAGCTGAGCCTGCAGGTCCTTCACGCTCTGCTCCAGGCTGCTCTTCAGCTCCTCGCTCTTCTGCATCAGTGTGGCTCTCAGAGCCTCAGAGTCCACAGAGTCTGCGTAAGGGGCCAGCTCCTGCTTGAGCTGCTCCACTCTGGCCTGGATCTTGGCCTTCATGTCCTCGGTGTACGGCTCCAGCTTGTTACGAACGCTGCTCAGTTCCTGGGTCACGCGCTCTCTCAGCACGTCAGCCTCTGTGGTGACTTTGGTGATGAGGTCCTGGGCCCCCGGGGGAAGCTGTTCCTGGATGGACACCGCATATTTGCTGGCCATATCAGCGCTCTCTGTCAGACGAGCGCTGCAGAAGAACGTGGAAAGACAGTTTAGAGGAGATGTTCTTTTGGTGGTGTTCCCATCATGACCATACAGCTCCCAGCCTCACCAGTTGACCTACCTCACGTCCTGTCCAAACTGAGACTTCCTGACCATCTGCAGAGTGTCATCAGCTGTCTGGGTTGCCTTGGCAACATAGTCCCAGAATGCATCAGTCAGCACTTCCAGCTGGGGCTTGGGTGCATCAGCGTAGAACAAATTGGCCTGACAACCTGATGGATTGGCAGAGTAACGGGTCAAATGACTATCGAGTCATTGAAACTTAAAGAGTATCGTTCCAACATTTTGTAACAAAACTCACCGCTGAAGACAGCTAAGGCGAGCACAACCAGGACCTTCATGGCTTTTATACCTTAAAAGAAGCAAGAGAAGCAGATTAGTTAGCGCGGAGCCTCGTGGCGGCTTGGTCAGCCGACGCATCTGTCATCACGCTCACCCGAGCTGCTGCTGCTGTATCCTGAGAGCGACTCAGCGAGGTTTGTGTTGCGCCTGTGTGAATCAGCAGCTTTTATAGCAACACAGACAATAATGATCCCAAAGTCCAGATGCCAGTGCCCTGCTGTCACCGTGCAGGTGCACGGCACCAATGTGCACCAAAGGGTGAGCTGCTCAGAGCTCGTTATAGAAACATTATAAAAAATGAACCGCTCTCTTGTTTCTAGTATTCTGTTGATTCTTTTACACTGAATGGATCAAAAAAATGAGGGTTACATTTTAGCAGTATATTTGAAGAAGATAAGATGCCACATCGAATAAGATGCCACAAAGTCCAAACTCTGGTCCTCAGATGACCCTTGTGCTCTGAGATTATTGCTTGCCAAAGTGTCTGGCTGTAATATGCAGGTATGATTGATTAGATTAACACGGGGCATTTTTGGATCTGATTAGCTTGACAAGCGTGTCTGTGGGTGACACAGGGAATCAGAGTTGTGCGTCACCTCAGCGTTCTCCAGTCAGTCTGGTCAAAGGTCAGCAGGTTTCAGACACCACCGAAGGGCAAGAGGACCGCTTGGTTCCCCTGAGGAAAGGTCAGAGTCGCACTTTATGGTCTCTTGGCTTTTTATGGTCTCTTGGCTGTTAGATGCCTAGAAAATCCTATTCTTAAACAATAATCCTTTGAAAAAATGTACGAATATTTTACTCTACTGTTTCCGAAGTGTGCACGTGTAGACGACTGTATGTAGGACTGATTCACCAATAAATTCATTATTGAACAGTCATGAACATCGTTGGCCAGTCCAACTATGCTGGGGTGGATAAAGTTTTTGGACCAGCAGCTATTATGAAATTCTAAGTATTTTAAGATTATGTTCCTCTATATGATTTCAGCAGTATACAGGAAAAACATAAAGTATCAATTTTAGCTGCTGCTATTTTATTCACATTGCGTGTCCTCAATACAAAGTCCACAAGTGTCAGCGCGTGGTGGTTATCTGGAGTTATCTGCAGGCTGTTTGCATTTGACCTGCTGGACAGATAATTGCTATTCTCTAAATGCTTGTTGGAGGTTGGTGAGCCGAGCTGCCGTCTGCTTTCTTATTCTCAGCATGTGTTTAAACCTCAACACCAGCTCGGTTTACAGGACACAACTGCCCGCGCCGCCTCGCCGCGGTCTCAGAGGTCATGTGACGTTGGAGAAGAAATCTCTGCTGAAGGAAATTAGCGAGAGCTGTCATGACAACACGGCAGGAACTTCTGGACTTTGTGCTCTTAATGACAACTGGGCCCTGCCTTGGCTATATATACACGTGCGCTGGGATCTGATCACATATCCGATTGAATCCTCAGAGCATCAGAACGGAGGAGCAGGTGAGCACAACCACACGCTTCAGCAGCTTTCTTTTAGACGTGGACACACACGTTTGACATTGTGAGTGCTGCTATTAATGTGTCTGCTTATGTTTCAGCAAACGTCACCATGAAGGTGCTTGTGGTTCTAACCATTGCAGTGGTGTCTGGTGAGTCTGCATCAGAGGGGAAATAGCTTCAAATCGGAATTCTCTGGATTATATTCATGTTGTTCTTGTCCATCAGGTTGTCAGGCCAATTTGTTCTACGCTGATGCACCCAAGCCCCAGCTGGAAGTGCTGACTGATGCATTCTGGGACTATGTTGCCAAGGCAACCCAGACAGCTGATGACACTCTGCAGATGGTCAGGAAGTCTCAGTTTGGACAGGACGTGAGGTAGGTCAACTGGTGAGGCTGGGAGCTGTATGGTCATGATGGGAACACCACCAAAAGAACATCTCCTCTAAACTGTCTTTCCACGTTCTTCTGCAGCGCTCGTCTGACAGAGAGCGCTGATATGGCCAGCAAATATGCGGTGTCCATCCAGGAACAGCTTCCCCCGGGGGCCCAGGACCTCATCACCAAAGTCACCACAGAGGCTGACGTGCTGAGAGAGCGCGTGACCCAGGAACTGAGCAGCGTTCGTAACAAGCTGGAGCCGTACACCGAGGACATGAAGGCCAAGATCCAGGCCAGAGTGGAGCAGCTCAAGCAGGAGCTGGCCCCTTACGCAGACTCTGTGGACTCTGAGGCTCTGAGAGCCACACTGATGCAGAAGAGCGAGGAGCTGAAGAGCAGCCTGGAGCAGAGCGTGAAGGACCTGCAGGCTCAGCTGGGACCCTACACTGATGACCTGAAGCTGAAGGTGGACGGACACCTGCAGAATTTCCAGCAGAACTTGGCTCCCATGTCTGACAAATTCCAGCTTGAGTTCAGTCAGAGAGCAAGTATGGTGAAGCAAATGGTGGCCCCCTATGCTGAGGACCTGAGGGAAAAGCTGGACCCCTACGCCCAGGACCTCCAGGCCCAGCTCATGTCTCTCTATCAGTCATTTGTCAACGCTAATTAAGTGAACCACTTTAACAACATCTCCTCATGTTTAGGCTACCTCGTTTCCCCAACAAGATCAATTAAACATCTGAAATGTTCCACAGCATTTTATTTATTACTCGGTGCAACTATTGGACCTCTGCACCGGTCAGAACTGTACATACTTAGTTTTTATTGCAAAGTCTGAAACTTTTTAAAATTTCTGTAATTTGCCAAAAAAAAAACCCCAAAGAATTAAATTAAAATGAAAACTCTGAATTCAACCATTATTTCAGGAACGTAAACAGGACCCGAGTGCGTGGCAGCGAGGCCCCGCCCGCTCCCAGAACCCGTTTGGACTGTGGTTCATCCTGTCTGAACACGCTTCAGCCACAGTCTTCAGACCTGCTCTCCTCCGGCTGGGGGCTTGTCAACACTTGTGTTATAACGGCACTTTCATGGTGTTGACGTTAAACCAGCCACAGAGGATCATTCGGAACCACAGAAACCTGTTGTTGTTGCCGAGCAACACGGTCACTCATCGGTAGAACTTATAGTGTATTTACAACAGGAGTCTTATCTGGTGCCCGTCTCCAACGTGGAGGCCAGAGTCCAGCGATACCACGTGCACGCGTGTACGCTCACACAAACACACACACAGATTCACACAAAACCACATTATTTGTTTCCTGGACACAACAAAAAGGACGAGTCGAGGTGTTATTCATCTTCTGTGAAAGAACTCTGGCACTTTCTTCATCTTGGCTGTGTAAAGAGCAGAATTTCACCCCTGAGAGACAAAATATTCAATTTCCCTTCGGGGACGAATAAAGTAGATCTTGAAATGCTAATGTAGCAGCTTTAAGTGCTAATTAGCACTTGTGGGGGCACTCAGGACGTCTGTTCACACCACTGAGCCCCAAATCCCCCCACTTTCAAATACCAAAGCCCAGACTGACGTCTCCAATCAGCCTCTCGGGGTGTGTGTGTGTGTGTGTGTGTGTGTGGGTGGGCGGGGGGGTCGTTGTTAAAGGCTTTTGGGATTCTTTGCACACGATGGATTTTGTCCTAATTTGTCTGTGTTGTTTAGAGGTGGATGGGTGGTTGTTATCAGCCCCCGTTACGGCACCAGGAGGTCGTGACCCCAAAGCTTTGCTGCTGGTCCTTGTTTTTTCCATATCAGCTAATTCAACACAAAACAACGATTAAAGCAATGATTGATTTTTGACAACTGACCTTAAAAATTTCTCTCTCTGTGTACATATAACACACACACACACACACACGCACACATACAGATGCTATATAAATAAAGATTGATTGACGATGCGGTGTGTTGTGTGTGTGTGTGTGTGTGTGTGTGTGGTGGGGGGGGGTCTACCCAAAGTCCATCGCCCTGAGGAAACAAAGAGAGGCAGAAAAGTAGTGAGGGTCAGAATTCCCTCTTCAGGATGAAACAGATAAGATCCCTGCATAGATCAGAAAGATGCCCCAACATGTGGCCCCACACATGTGGCCCCACACATGTGGCCCCAGACGTGTGGCCCCACACATGTGGCCCCAGACGTGTGGCCCCAGATGTGTGGCCCCAGACGTGTGGCCCCAGACGTGTGGCCCCAGACGTGTGGCCCCACACATGTGGCCCCAGATGTGTGGCCCCAGCTGTTGCTACAGCTGGAAGCTTCCAGGCAGGACGAGCCTCTGCACGGCACCACCGAGCTAAAATCAGGAATTCCTGCTTGGGGCCTTTCCAGGCACAGCAGAACAAGGACATGTTCTACATCAGGAGAGGGAATCTAGCAGGATCCGAGGTGATCACTGATCACAGATCACAGATCGCTGATCACAGATCACAGATCGCTGATCACAGATCACAGATCGCTGATCGCTAACCCTTCAAATTCAAAGCCTCATAGAAAAAAGCATCTCCACGACTCTTCTAGATCCATGGAGACGAACAACTGCACCTGGCCCAGCGGATCCTCAAATGTCCGTATCCGGAAAAGAGCGAAGGGAAGGGAGACGCTACGTAGCTCCACTCCCATCGTGTGGTGAAGCCGTGACACAGCTGAGCAGAGAGAGTTGTCCTCTCTAACTCTAGGGTTAGCGTTAGCATACCTGAGCTGTGGGTCATATAGGTTATATATGGGCGTATGCTACACAGAAGGGACACGTCTGCTTTTTCTTTATAGTTATTTATATTATTTAATTCATATGTTGATATTCTTTTATTCGTGCTTCTTTTTCTGCTCTTTTGTTCTTATAATTTGCTGCTGGAATCACAAATTCCCCTGAGGGAGTCATCCCAAGGATTAACCCCTCGTTAGCCTGGTGTGCAGCGAGCTAACTGCTTTGGTGCAACCGATTGGTGCTGTTCATCCAGGATCATCAATATTTGCTCTGATGTGTCCAGTGATTGGACCCTTCTTTAGAACCCAACCCTGACTTGCACTGCTTTCCATACTTTGCACATCAGCACCATAGCTACAGCCTGTATATATATTTATCTTGGTTGCAAAGACTTTTATATACCCTTTACATATCTGAACTCTGTAAATACAAACATATAGATTGATATCATAAACACATATCATTGTGTGTATATATTGTACATACCCATCAGTTTTACTCGCCACTTCTGGTTGGATGCTAACTGCATTTCGTTGCCTTGTACTTGTGACATGTGTAATGACAATAAAGTTGAATCTAATCTAATCTAATCTAATCTAATCTGATCTAATCTAATCTAATCTAATCTAATCTGATCTAATCTAATCTGATGGTGTTGTTGCTCTTGCTAAGTGCATTTGTGTCACAGTCTTATTTGGGAAAGATTTACAATCAAAAATTGTTGGAAAATGATGCATTTCGCTTTCAAGACTCTCGAATGTTTGTAAAAACTGTGATGACACTGAAGGAAAATGCTTCTCTCTCAGTTCTGGTTTGTTCTGCAGAATTTAGTGACCTGAAGGAGCTTTAGGCTGGATGGGTCAGGGTCAGGGTCAGGGTCAGGGTTAGGGTCAGGGTCAGGGTTAGGGTTAGGGTTAGGGTCAGGGTTAGGGTTAGGGTTAGGGTCAGGGTCAGGGTTAGAGGGTCAGGGTCAGGGTTAGGGTCAGGGTTAGAGGGTCAGGGTCAGGGTCAGGGTTAGGGTTAGGGTCAGGGTCAGGGTTAGAGGGTCAGGGTCAGGGTTAGGGTCAGGGTTAGAGGGTCAGGGTTAGGGTCAGGGTCAGGGTTAGGGTCAGGGTTAGGGTCAGGGTCAGGGTTAGGGTTAGGGTCAGGGTTAGAGGGTCAGGGTCAGGGTTAGGGTCAGGGTCAGGGTTAGAGGGTCAGGGTCAGGGTTAGGGTTAGGGTCAGGGTTAGAGGGTCAGGGTCAGGGTCAGGGTTAGAGGGTCAGGGTTAGGGTCAGGGTTAGAGGGTTAGGGTCAGGGGGTTAGGGTCAGGGTTAGAGGGTCAGGGTCAGGGTTAGGGTTAGAGGGTTAGGGTTAGGGTCAGGGGGTTAGGGTTAGGGTCAGGGTTGGGGTTAGGGTCAGGGTCGGGGTTCAGGGTCAGGGTCAGGGTTAGGGTCAGGGTCAGGGTTAGAGGGTCAGGGTCAGGGTTAGGGTTAGGGTCAGGGTTAGAGGGTCAGGGTTAGGGTCAGGGTTAGTGGGTTAGGGTTAGGGGGTCAGGGTTAGGGTCAGGGTTAGGGTTAGGGTTAAGGGTTAGGGTTAGAGGGTCAGGGTTAGGGTTAGGGTCAGGGTTAGAGGGTCAGGGTTAGTGGGTTAGGGTTAGGGGGTCAGGGTTAGGGTCAGGGTTAGAGGGTTAGGGTCAGGGTTAGAGGGTCAGGGTTAGGGTTAAGGGTTAGGGTTAGAGGGTTAGGGTCAGGGTTAGAGGGTTAGGGTCAGGGTCAGGGTTAGGGTTAGGGTTAAGGGTCAGGGGGTTAGGGTTAGGGTTAAGGGTCAGGGGGTTAGGGTCAGGGGGTTAGGGTTAAGGGTCAGCCTCCGCTGCACTGTTGCCACCAGAGGGCAACAGCCTCTCGTCCACATCTCTGCGCTCGTTTTCACCCTTTTATGGAACAAGCAGGACTTTTCTACTCAAAACATATCGAGATTCAGCAAGACTGAGTCTAGTTAGTGATTCTGTGTGTGTGTGTGTGAGTGTGTGTGTGTGTGTGAGTGTGTGTGAGAGTGTGTGTGTGTGAGTGTGTGTGTGTGTGTGTGAGAGAGAGTGTGTGAGTGGGTGTTTCATGGGGTCTTCAGGAACTTGAATGTTCCAACCGGAGGCGAGTGAAAGGTTCACCTCAAAGTCACGCCCTCCTGAGTGTGGCACTCACGTGCACTCCACGGCTCACGTGCACTCCACGGCTCACGTGCACTCCACGGCTCACGTGCACTCCACGGCTCGTGCATTGTTTGGTGTGGGAGTCAGACCAACATCCGCTTTAGAAAAGGTCATCACATTTATTTCCTTGATCACAGCTAACATAAATTATTTCTACCGCTTTGATTCTGGTGTCCACTGCTCTCATGCGTGAGCGCAGCTCCTCTGGCCTCCGCGGACGTTTATTACAGCATGAAGCAAAGACACGTGCGCTCCGGTGGAGCACGGCTCGCCCGTCCTGGTCGCTGGAGCTTTCCTCGTCTTTCGGCACCAGAAATTGAAGAGTCTCTGAGTCCAATTTGTAAAACAGTCCCGGGTCTCTGTGCTGGTCCAAGCTGTGACGCCACGGCCGCCTCGGGGGGCAGCAGCGCCGCTACCCGATCGTGATCCCGAAGCCACACTGGAACTTGTTCTTCCGGTGGTTGAGGAAAGCCCCCAGGGCCAGCGTGAGAGGGAGCGGGATCAGCTTCTTCTCCAGGGTCGCTCCGACCACCCAGTTACTGTCGACAGTTCCTGGTAAAAGGAAACAGAACTCATGGAACAAGGTGGACCTGGACCTGGACCTGGACCTGGACTAGCTCATGTGCACCCGGACAGCTGCAGCTCAGAACACACCAGGCCTTTGGGCCACATGTTCAGGACCCATCGCACCGGCGTCCACATGGGAGGCCGTGACCCGTTACGGTTGGCCACGCCCACTTCTGTCTGCTGCAGTGAACCATCGAACCTTCTAGTCGTGATGTTGCAGCTATGATTAGTGCTGGATCCCAGAGACCCAGTTATAGTGGGACCAGCCCAGGGAGCAAACGTCCCCTGTAGTGGTGTTAGCAGGTCCCCCTCCAGGTCCCAGGTCCCCCTCCAGGTCCCAGGGCCCCCCTCTAGGGCCCCCTTCAGGTCCCAGGGCCCCCTCCAGGGCCCCCTTCAGGTCCCAGGTCCCCCTCCAGGGCCCCCTTCAGGTCCCAGGGCCCCCTCCAGGGCCCAGGTCCCAGGTCCCCCTCCAGGGCCCCCTCCAGGGCCCAGGGCCCCCTCCAGGGCCCAGGTCCCAGGTCCCCCTCCAGGGCCCCCTCCAGGGCCCATCCCCACCGCTGTGGCCTCCACCCACCCCCACGTTACTCTGAAGGTGAGCAGCTCCTACCTTTGAAGAGCAGGTTGGCCTTGGGCAGGTCCAGCTGGTAGCCCAAGGACGTGGTGGTGTCCTGCATCCTCGTGCTCGCTTCAAACTCGACACCGATCTGCAACTACAGGAGACCAACAGGTGTTTTCTCCAGCATCAGGGGAAACGGGTCCAGAAATACCGACTGTGGGCACCTGGTCGTTGGCTTTATGGTAGTAGGAAGCGTGAGCACCGGCTCCTCCTACGGTCACCGTGGCAACGTAGTTATCACCTGCAAACAGACGCTATCAAAGACCTGCGAGCACACACACGGTGACCTGGGGCAGAACAGGGCAGAACAGGGGCAGAACAGGGCAGAACAGGGGCAGAACAGGGGCAGAACAGGGGAGACAGGGTCAGGGTCAGGGTCAGGGTCAGTCAGAAGAACGGGGCACAGAACAGGGGCAGAACAGGGTCAGGTCAGAACAGGGGCAGAACAGGGGCAGAACAGGGTCAGGTCAGAACAGGGGCAGAGAACAGGGGCAGAACAGGGCAGAACAGGGGCAGAACAGGGGCAGAACAGGGTCAGAACAGGGTCAGGTCAGAACAGGGGCAGAACAGGGGCAGGCAGAACAGGGTCAGGGTCAGGGTCAGGTCAGAACAGGGGCAGAACAGGGGCAGCAGAACAGGGCAGAACAGGGGCAGAACAGGGGCAGGGTCAGGGTCAGGGTCAGGGTCAGGTCAGAACAGGGGCAGAACAGGGGCAGAACAGGGGCAGAACAGAACGGGGCAGAACGGGGCAGAACAGGGCAGAACAGGGGCAGCAGAACAGGGGCAGAACAGGGCAGCAGCAGAACAGGGGCAGAACAGGGGCAGAACAGGGGCAGAACAGGGTCAGGGTCAGGGTCAGGTCAGAACAGGGGCAGAACAGGGGCAGGGTCAGGGCGGGTCAGGGCAGAACAGGGGCAGAACAGGGCAGAACAGGGGCAGAACAGAGGCAGAAGAACAGGGGCAGAACAGAGCAGAACAGGGGCAGAACAGGGGCAGAACAGGGGCAGAACAGGGGCAGAACAGGGGCAGAACAGGGCAGAACAGGGGCAGAACAGGGGCAGAACAGGGGCAGAACAGAACAGGCAGAACAGGGGCAGAACAGGGGCGACAGGAACAGGGGCAGAACAGGTCAGGGTCAGGTCAGAACAGGGGCAGGGTCAGGGCGGGTCAGGTCAGAACAGGGGCAGGGTCAGGTCAGGGTCAGGGCCACTTGGGTGATGCCGAGCTGCACTCTGGGCCGGTTCCAATGACCACCCAGAGCATCCTGTCATGGGCTCTACCAGCTAACAGCATTTCTGAAGCCTCACACTGATCGTCACAATCACCGTTATCTTGATGTCAGCGGCTCGTTAATGCTCATTAATGCTCGTTAATGTGCTTTTACCAGTGTATCTGCCCAAAAATGAGGTGACGGTTCCTTCTTCTCCTGGTCTCCTGTGGTACACCAGCTCCCCCCCCAGCGCCAGTGCTGGGGTAACAGACTGGAGATAGTGGCTCACCAAAATCCCTGAACACAGTATTTTAGTCCACGTTAGCGAAGCAGAATCCTTAATCGCTCCTAACGGAGCCGCAACGCCGACGTCATCACAACAGGAAATACCAGATCCGACGACCACGTCTGGATTTCCCAGCGTCACGGCGGTGGTGAAGTCCTCGCCGCGGTACTCAAAGTCGCACTGCCAGTTCACGAACTTGTGCTGCTGAGTCTGCAACACACGTAAATAACGAGAAGAGTCGCGGCCTCCGACAGCGGCGGCGCCGTTGGACGCCGGCTGCCTGCTAACGTACCTGAATGGCGATTTTGGAACGCACTGCCGTTGTTAGCTGGTGGATAATTTGGGCGTTTAGACTGCCAGTGTTGTCCATATCGCCAACCATCACTGGGAATGACTGAGTGAAGAGGAAAGTGTGTGATGTCAGGTGGGCAGCGCCCCCTTCTGAGCCGCACTCATCATTACATCAGATCATTAATGCTGCTACTAATTAAAACCAACGCAGTAGTGGATCCTTGGCTCTCCTTCTTTGGAGTTAAAGGAACAAAAAGGACAAAAACATTTTAGTAGGGCGATTTGAACTGGGTACCTCAGCCGGTCCAGTCTGTTTGCTGCCGACGTACGTGGAACCAAAGCGGTACCCAGATTCCCCGAGGGTGCTGAGGGTAACAGTATGGCTGACCTGGAAGTGGTTACTCAGGCCCTTGTTGACCACCAGCCGCACCCCTTCCATCTGCAAAGGGAACACCTCTGGAACAGAGACCAAAGGTGAGTCAATGCCCGTTCCAGAGAGAAAAGGACCTGGAAACATGGTCGGCGAGGATTCAGAGTCTAACCTTTACATTTGCGGTGGCACTCTTCATACGAGCCAGGATTTGGGAGAGAAGAATCTGAGCCTGGAGTTTCAGAACTAGATGCCTGGAGGACGGAAGACACTGGGGGCACAGTGAACCCTGGAGGGACTGACACCAATCCTGGGACCCCTTGGCCCCCTGCAGCTGGGGCAGGACTGGGAGAGGCGGCCGCCAAAACACTGCCCATGTTCTCTGACTGCAACACATCATTAAAGAAAGACATGAGGGCTTGGATTTAAACATCATGCATCCCTCCTGCAGCATGATGACGCTTA
This sequence comes from Takifugu flavidus, assembly GCF_003711565.1. Classification (NCBI taxonomy): domain Eukaryota; kingdom Metazoa; phylum Chordata; class Actinopteri; order Tetraodontiformes; family Tetraodontidae; genus Takifugu; species Takifugu flavidus. The sequence continues at coordinate 7,215 of NW_026621877.1, read as the reverse complement.
AAAGTCGTTTCAGTTTGTAATGATGCCACTTAGACATGCACACAATTTTATGGGGGGGGGGAGACTTACTAAAGATAAAAAGTCACCTGCATTTAAGATGGGTTAGCTTACCTGCTAAACTCTGCTAGCTGTCCTGCTGCCCTTCTAGCAGTAGCAGGACGACTTTAACTAAGGCCCAAATGACCGACATTCTCCACATTTACAACACGTTACAAAACCACTATTAGCATGTCAAACATTAAGAGTCATGTCATGTTTGGTACATACGGATAAAACATCAGCGTGCACATTCAGCGCCGTAAGGATCAAATCTGATAAGCTAACATAAGCTAGCAGGGTTTGTGGTTTAGCCGAGTGGTTTTAGCTAGGCTTCCATGTGGAGCCGACCACGAGATGTGCCCTCACTCGCGTTCAAACCGCAAAAGGCAGAGCTACGACGGCCAAGAGTGGACGCCACCGAGCACTGCCGGGCGGTGGTGCGGCGAGGATCCCGGTTTATGCACTTACGGTGACGGCCTGTGTCCAGGTGTAGTTAAATACCGGTAAAGTTCAAGACACCCTGCGAGACCGGATCGTTGACGCGTCTAGAGACGACTCCGCTGATTGGCCAAGGAGTTTGTTACGTCCGTCGTCATTGGCTCAAATGACAGCTGGGACGGCCCACTCGATGACGCAAGGCCCTACGTCATCGAGCGTTATCCTGATTCTCCGTGAGGACTGAATGACATTCCAAGGGTAATTAGAGTCGCTCCTAAATCATTTAAAATAAATGTCCCACAACGATAGCTCGCGCTCTTTATGGTGTGCCACATGCACTCTCATGTCTTAATAGCCAACAAGGCAGATAACCATGAAAATGTTTGTTTCTGCCAACATTTATTGGATTGGTTTGCACCTGTAAATCCATCCCATGTGTTCTTCATTCCGTTACAGGTGACAGGCTGATACAGGTGACAGGCTGATACAGGTGCAACACCAACAATCATCTCAGACGGAGCAGCTGAGCCAGGCTGAAGGTTTTGGTCCCTTTAGAAGCTTCATCTCTGAGCTGCAACTGCAAACACATTAGAATCCTGAGCTTTATGGGTTAAAAACGTGTCTAAAGTTACGGAGCACGACCAAAAACAGCTCACAGTCAGAGTCTGACTGGAGGAAGCCTCTCGCACCTGTGGAAAATCCACATTTACAGACAAAAGAATGAAGACAAAAACTTCTGTGGCATCAAATTTGGGTTGAAAGACCAAAGTGGTGATTCAAAGGTTGGCTAGAGATCGTCAGGAGTGTGCACGGTCAGGAGTGTGCACGGTCCACTCCTGGAGTCGCTGTAGGATCACCCCTCCGGCCTGACGCCTGGACCAGCGGCTCATGAGTTCTGTAACCGGGCCTGGGGCCCGTTAACCCACCAGAGAGACACACCTGGAGCACGAGAGGACACCTGATGTGGCCAAACTGGGACCTGGGACGGATCAACGTGCTCTTGTGAGCAGCGCTTATTGAAACTGTGCACGTGAGCGTGCACACCCTAATGCCACGCTCTTTTCTTCAGAACTCTGAAAACAGGGTCCATCTAAGGGAACATCTGCAGAGATGCTGCTCACTGGGAAGCATCGTGTTGAGGCCGTGCACGTGATGCACAAGGCGTTGGGTTTTAAAGGCAGCAGGCATGAGCGTCACCATAGCGACGCCCGGCGTAGCAACCGTCAACAGCAGCACCTCAGAACCTGGAAATGCACAGACATCTGTCAGTTGTCTTATGTGGCTGTTTCCTATGACGTCATCTCTCAAGCTTGTGCCCCCAGAGGTGGCCGTGACCTCCCCCCCCTCCCCCGAGGTACTGACTAGCTGAAGGCTAATCTGGTCACCTGGAGAGCCACAATATCAATAATAATAACAATAATATAACAATAATAATGTATAATAAGCTGCCCGTGCTTTTATGACTCCTCCGTAGGGACCGCCCACTGCCTTTTAACTGACCAATCACAATCGCCGATCTGCCCGCTAACAGAATTACAAAAAACAGTCCAGATCTTGATTTATTCGATAAGTTTAATGTAAAAAAATAAAGGTGATAATGCAGCAGATACAGAACAAAAGCCAAAGAATAGCGAACAACAAGCACGTTTGAACATCCAAAGCTAAAATGACAAATGTGCAAATTAAGCTGGAAAAATCAAATCTTCAAGCCTTAGAGTAACCAAAAACATTCACATGTGGAGCCATTTTAGGCATTTATCCTCTCTTTTTCCCTTCATGTAATTTTATTCTAAACTTCTAACAAGGTTGTTATACCCGTAATACCTGACATTAAGTTCTGTAGCCATGAGTTAACCCAAAAATGTCATGTCAATGAAATTCTCCAGCCCGTAGTGCATGCAGCAGTCCAGCTGCGACCAACACGCCTCAACAGCAACATCTTCTTCTGCCCTTCCAGCATCTACAGCTGTAAAGGAATTCTTCAGTTCCTTCGATGTCCAGGACAGCACAAAGGGAAGCTTCATTCTTTGACTGTCCACCTGTTCCCTTTGACGACAGCGTCTCTGGAGGACCATTGGGAAGGTAGTAGCAACATGCAATAAAGAATAGTTTCTGCTAGAAATATGGAAATACAAGAGTGGATGAAGTCCTTGTAGAGGGGGAGGCTCTGTGACGGGAACTGTGAGGTGTCGTCGAGGGTGAACATCCACGACTGGGAGTGGGAGAGGGCGATCCTGGAGGAAAATGGAAAATTAAAATGCTGCAAGAACATAAATGAAGATGATTTTAGGGTGGAGGTTGAGTCCCAAACATTTACCTATTTCTGTTAAACTGCCGCCTCCGACAGCCACACAGTGATCTGGAGCCTTCATGTGGTGGAACGTTCTTCCCCGTAACACATCCGCAATCTTAAAATAGGAGTCATATATACAAACATCGTATAATATACATATACAGACATAGAGAGACACATGTATACCTGCTAAATATCAAGAGGACGTTCACCTATAGGTCACAGTTGCTTCAGGCACACAGGACAGCAACAGATCTCATTTTGATTGAAAATACTGCAATGTCCATATATCACCTCTAAAGGGAGTAAAAAACCCTGCAATGTCCATATATCACCTCTAAAGGGAGTAAAAGACCCTGCAATGTCCATATATCACCTCTAGAGGGAGTAAAAGACCCTGCAATGTCCATATATCACCTCTAAAGGGAGTAAAAGACCCTGCAATGTCCATATATCACCTCTAGAGGGAGTTAAAGACCCTGCAATGTCCATATATCACCTCTAGAGGGAGTTAAAGACCCTGCAATGTGCAGATATCACCTCTAGAGGGAGTAAAAGACCCTGCAATGTCCATATATCACCTCTAGAGGGAGTTAAAGACCCTGCAATGTGCAGATATCACCTCTAGAGGGAGTAAAAGACCCTGCAATGTCCATATATCACCTCTAGAGGGAGTAAAAGACCCTGCAATGTCCATATATCACCTCTAGAGGGAGTAAAAGACCCTGCAATGTCCAGATATCACCTCTAAAGGGAGTAAAAGACCCTGCAATGTGCAGATATCACCTCTAGAGGGAGTTAAAGATGCACTCCCCCGTCCGTAACCTCCGGTGGGCGAAAACAAATTTGATTACTTTCGTCTTGACAATACTGAAGGTGTCCTTTTTAATCAGTAAAAACCTGAACAATAACAAGAAATTTAGTAACATTTCTATTCTTTTTTTTGTTTCCTTGACTATATCTGAAGCACCATGCACAAATGTAGAGCAGCAGAACTTCAGATTGTGTTCGTGAACGTTAAATGACTTGACTTGAATATGTCAGTTGTCAATCACCTTCTTGTTCTTGGTCACCATCACAGGGGTGTCGTTGTGGTAATTCTTGAGGCTGCTGTCAGCTCCACTCTTCAGGAGCAGCCTCACCATGTCAACCTGGTCCCTTCCACAGGCGCTGTGGAGCGCTGTGTTCCCACTGTAGGACTGGCCGTTAACGTCACAGCCGCTCTGCCACAGACAAGTTACACAGATGATGTGATTCAGACAGAAAAGGTCTGAATATGAAACCGAGCGGAGTCACAAGTTTCCCCTCAATGTCCACACGTTACCTCGATGAGGAAGCGAACCATCTCTGCATTACTGCTCTCTACCGCGTGCATGAGAGGACTTAGGCCACTTTTGATGTCCTGAGTAGGAGAACGTGCACGTGGGGTCAGTTTTGAAGCCACAGTGACGGTAAATGTAAAACATCTCATGTGATGGTGTGAAAGCTGCTGTCAGTGCAGCAGAAGGACTCACCATCACATTGATATCAGCACCTGCATCCAGCAGCATTTTGGCCAAGTGTTTGTGTCCACGTTGGACAGCCAGATGAAGGGGGCTCAACCCTGCAAATGGTGAGACGGGAGATGCGTCAGAAGATGGACGGATGATCAGAAAAGGTCACAAATGTAGAACGGGGCTCTAAACTACGAGGCTGCGGAGAAACAGAAGAGAAAGAATCCACCCTGCTGGATTTCCCCCCCATCTTGTCTGAACATGAGCTCTGGGAACAGTTAAAACATCAATACTTTCACTTTAATGAGCCGAGGACGCTTCAATCAGCATCCAGCCAAACGGTGCTGAAAGCAGCAAAGCTTCACCATATTTATGTTGCTCAAGAACAACTGATATCAAATCTGATTCTGTGAAAGGGGCGTGAAGAGAGATGAAAGAGTAATGAAAGAGAGATGAAAGAGAGATGAATGAGAGATGAAAGAGAAAGGAAAGAGTGATGAAAGAGTGATGAAAGAGTGATGAAAGAGTGATGAAAGAGTGATGAAAGATAGATTAAAGAGATGAAAGAGTAATGAAAGAGAGATGAATGAGAGATGAAAGAGAAAGGAAAGAGTGAAGAAAGAGTGATGAAAGAGAAATTAAAGAGAGATGAAAGAGATGAAAGAGTGATGAAAGAGAGATGAAAGAGTGATGAAAGATAGATGAAAGAGTGATAAAAGAGAGATGAAAGACTAATGAAAGAGAGATAAAAGAAGGAGGAAAGAGAGATGAAAGTGATGAAAGAGAGATGAAAGAGGGAGGAAAGAGATGAAAGTGATGAAAGAGAGATGAAAGAGTGATGAAAGTGAGATGAAAGAGAGATTAAAGAGAGATGAAAGAGGGAGGAAAGAGAGATGAAAGTGAGATGAAAGTGAGATGAAAGAAGGAGGAAAGAGAGATGAAAGTGATGAAAGAGAGATGAAAGTGATGAAAGAGAGATGAAAGAGAGATGAAACAGTAATGAAAGAGTGATGAAAGAGAGATGAAAGAGATGATAGTCAGGGTCCCGACCAAAAAGGGGGAGAACTTACCGCCGTAGTTCCTGATTTCCAGACACGTGGACGCTGCTCCGGCCGACAGCACCACTGACAGACATTCCTGCTGGTTGTGTTCACAGCAGAGGTGCACAGATGTTTGGCCGTTGCGGTCCAGGGCAGCAGGGTCGGCGCCTTCTCTCAACAAAGCCTCCACCATGTTGGCCTGATGGGTGATCACGGCCAGATGAAGAGGGGTCTGGGGGGGGGGCAGACGCACAAATAAGTGAGTTCATGGTGAAAGCAAGAAGTCTGCTCACTATCTCGTAAAACAGCTGCCACGTTCCATCTCGTGACAAATAACGGGAATGCAAAGAGTCCTGAACATGCCCAGAGTGGCCCTAAGGTGAGGATACAGACAGTAGCAGCAGCCGCTAACGTATGAAACCAACGGGATTAGCAGAGGGAAACCTGACTGGTCTCTGGATGGGGGGTGTTCTCTACTATTAACTGACAGTCAGAGCGGCGACCTTTGCACCACGTCACAGAACAAACAGCAACAACACAAGTGTGAAACATCTGAAATGTGTCCTGCAAGTCTCAGAGGGGGAAAAGGAAATAGAGATGGACACGGAAAAGCTTGGATAAGTGGGAAAGCACAAAAATAAAAGAACTTGTGCAATCGAGGACATCCCTCTGGCTGAGGTCAGCCTGTGTCATCACATGGATCTTTAGTCTGTCAGGTTTGTTGGCCAGGGTTAGTGTTAGTGTTTAAAGGGTTAGTGTTAGTGTTTAAAGGGTTAGTGTTAGTGTTTTTTTTTTTAAAGGGTTAGGGTTAGTGTTTTAAAGGTTAGTGTTAGTGTTTAAAGGGTTAGTGTTAGTGTTTAAGGGTTAGGTTAGTGTTTTTAAAGGTTAGGGTTAGTGTTTTTGTTTAAAGGGTTAGGGTTAGTGTTTAAAGGGTAGGGTTAGTGTTTTAAAGGCTTAGGGTTAGTGTTTAAAGGCTTAGGGTTAGTGTTTAAAGGTTAGTGTTAGTGTTTTAAAGGCTTAGTGTTAGTGTGTTTAAAGGGTTAGTGTTAGTGTTTAAAGGGTTAGTGTTTAAAGGGTTAGTGTTTAAAGGGTTAGTGTTAGTGTTTAAAGGTTAGGGTTAGTGTTTAAAGGGTTAGGGTTAGTGTTTAAAGGGTTAGTGTTAGTGTTTAAAGGGTTAGTGTTAGTGTTAAAGGGTTAGTGTTAGTGTTTAAAGGGTTAGGTTAGTGTGTTTAAAGGGTTAGTGTTTTAAAGGGTAGTGTTAGTGTTTAAAGGATTAGGGTTAGTGTTTAAAGGGTTAGGGTTAGTGTGTTTAAAGGGTTAGTGTTAGTGTTTAAAGGGTTAGTGTTAGTGTTTAAAGGGTTAGTGTTAGTGTTTTAAAGGGTTAGGGTTAGTGTTAAAGGGTTAGTGTTAGTGTTTAAGGGTTAGGGTTAGTGTTTAAAGGGTTAGTGTTAGTGTTTAAAGAGACAAAGCAATAATATGCCAAGAGGAAATCTGGAGTTTTTACCTTCTGATAAAGTTGCACAACAAACACGATAATCAGGAACAGATACCTGATCCAAGTTTCACTTTTATTCTTTTACTTTCTGTGTAAGGGAGAGAGAGACAGTGTGTGTGTGTGTGTGTGTGTGTGTGTGTGTGTGTGTGTGTGTGTGTGTGGGTGTGTGTGTGTGTGTGTGTGTGTGTTTTCAGTAAAATCAACATGTAACCTAACCCTAACCCTAACCCTAACCTAAAGTGTCCTGAAAGTCTTTTTTCATTTTTCTTGAATCCTGTTACTCTCACACACACACACACACACACACACACACACACACACACACACACTTACTTACAATAAATAATCCAAACTTGGCAGTCATTGTTTAGCCTTTTCACTCCTTTGTTTGATTCATTCCCAGAAAAAATCCCAACC
>NW_026621876.1:0-6199 GCF_003711565.1 Takifugu flavidus | reverse complement strand
TCAATATTCTTCACACATATGTTTTTGTTTTTTTATACATCAATTATATAACTTTTTCCCTTTTTAGTTTGTGATCATTGCTGGAATAGTTACAGGGGTGCTGATTTATAAGCTGTCGTCGATCTCTTTCCCACCATACAGTAATTTCTAAAGAGGATACTTGGTCCTAAAAATTGTGATGCAATGCATGACAGTCACCACGGTCGGTAAAACCAAAAACATGTGTGTGAAGAATATGATTTTTCAAACCAAACTCCGGCTGGATTCGAACCAACAACCTTCCGCAAAAGAAGACAGTGGCTTAAACCACTGAGCTATGCAGTCGCACTGACCCACTCCAAAGAGGTCATATATGGTTCAAAAAAGCCATAATTTGAATATCATCTGTGGATGTGATTTCTGTGTCAACACAAATTCCATATTTCCACAGCATGTGAAGAAAAACATCTCTGTGAAGAATATTTAATCATGGCTTTTTTAAAACCATATGACCTCTTTTGCTGTGGTTCAGTGTGACCTCATAGGTCAGTGGTTTAAGCCACTGACTTTTTTGCCGGAGGTTGTTGGTTCGAATCCAGGCCGGAGTTTGGTTTGAAAAATCAATATTCTTCCACACATATGTTTTTGTTTTTTTTATACATCAATTATATAACTTTTTCCCTTTTTAGTTTGTGATTCATTGCTGGAATAGTTACAGGGGTGCTGATTTATAAGCTGTCGTCCGATCCTCTTTCCCACCATACAGTAATTCTTAAGAGGATACTTGGTCCTAAAAATTGTGATGCAATGCATGACAGTCACCACGGTTAAAACCGAAAAATGTGTGTAAAAAGTCACGCCTGCATTCGAACCAACAACCTTCCGCAAAAGAAAACAGTGGCTTAAACCACGAGCTATGCAGTCGCACTGACCCACTGCAAAGAGGTCATATATGGTTCAAAAAAGCCATAATTTGAATATCATGTGGATGTGATTTCTGTGTCAACACAAATTCCATATTTCCACAGCACGTGAAGGAAAAACATCTCTGTGAAGAATATTTAATCATGGCTTTTTTTAAACCATATATGACCTCTCTTTGCAGTGTTTTAGTGGGACCTAGTAGGTCAGTGGATTAAGCCACTGACTTTTTTTGCCGGAGGTTGTTGGTTCGAATCCAGGCCGGAGTTTGTTTGAAGAATCAATATTCTTCACACATATGTTTTTGTTTTTTTATACATCAATTATATAACTTTTCCTTTTTAGTTTGTGATTCATTGCTGGAATAGTTACAGGGGTGGTGATTTATAAGCTGTCGTCCAATTCTCTTTGCCATCATACAGTAATTTTAAAAGAGGATACTTGGTCCTAAAAATGTGATGCAATGCATGACAGTCACCACGGTAAAACCAAAAACATATGTGTGAAGAATATTCATTCTTCAAACCAAAGTCACGCCTGGATTCGAAACCCACAACCTTCCGCAAAAGAAGAAAGTGGCTTAAACCACTGAGCTATGCAGTCGCACTGACCCACAGCAAAGAGGTCATATATGGTTCAAAAAAGCCATAATTTGAATATCATCTGTGGATGTGATTTCTGTGTCAAACAAATTCCTATTTCCACAGCATGTGAAGAAAAACATCTCTGTGAAGAATATTTAATCATGGCTTTTTTAAAACCATATATGACCTCTCTTTGTTGTGGTTCAGTGTGACCTCATAGGTCAGTGGTTTAAGCCATGACTTTTTTTGCCGGAGGTTGTTGGTTCGAATCCAGGCCGGAGTTTGGGTTGAAAAATCAATATTTTCACACATATGTTTTTGTTTTTTTATACATCAATTATATAACTTTTTCCCTTTTTAGTTTGTGATTCATTGCTGGAATAGTTACAGGGGTGCTGATTTATAAGCTGTTGTCCGATCTCTTTCCCACCATACAGTAATTCTAAGAGGATACTTGGTCCTAAAAATTGTGATGCAATGCATGACAGTCACCACGGTCGAACCAAAAACATGTGTGTGAAGAATATTGATTTTTCAAACCAAACTCCGCCTGGATGAACCAACAACCTCCACAAAAGAAGACAGTGCTTAAACCACTGACCTATGCAGTCACACTGACCCACTGCAAAGAGGTCATATATGGTTCAAAAAAGCCATAATTTGAATATCATCTGTGGATGTGATTTCTGTGTCAACACAAATCCATATATTCCACAGCACGTGAAGAAAAACATCTCTGTGAAGAATATTTAATCATGGCTTTTTTAAAAACCATATATGACCTCTCTTTGCTGTGGCTCAGTGTGACCTCATAGGCAGTGTTTAAGCCACTGACTTTTTTTGCCGGCGGTTGTTGGTTCGAATCCAGGCCGGAGTTTGGTTGGAAAAAATCAATATTCTTCACACATGTTTTTGTTTTTTTATACATCAATATATAACTTTTCCCTTTTTTTTTTAGTTTGTGATTCATTGCTGGAATAGTTACAGGGGTGCTGATTTATAAGCTGTCGTCCGATCCTCTTTCCACCATACAGTAATTTCTAAGAGGATACTTGGTCCTAAAATTGTGATGCAATGCATGACAGTCACCACGGTAGAAAACCAAAAACATGTGTGTGAAGAATATTGATTTTCAAACCAAACTCCGCCTGGATTCGAACCACAAACCTTTCGCAAAAGAAGACAGTGGCTTAAACCACTGAGCTATGCAGTCACACTGACCCACTGCAAAGTAGGTCAATATGGTTCAAAAAAGCCATAATTTGAATATCATCTGTGGATGTGATTCTGTGTCAAACACAAATTCCATATTTCCACAGCACGTGAAGAAAACATCTCTGTGAAGAATATGTTAATCATGGCTTTTTTAAAACCATATATGACCTCTCTTTGCTGTGGTTCAGTTCTGACCTCATAGGTCAGTGTTTAAGCCACTGACTTTTTGCCGGAGGTTGTTGGTTCGAATCCAGCCTGAGTTGGTTTGAAAAATCAATATTCTTCACACATATGTTTTTGTTTTTTTATACATCAATTATATAACTTTTTCCCTTTTTAGTTTGTGATTCATTGCTGGAATAGTTACAGGGGTGCTGATTTATAAGCTGTCGTCCGATCCTCTTTCCCACCATACAGTAATTTCTAAAGAGGATACTTGGTCCTAAAAATTGTGATGCAATGCATGACATTCACCACGGTAAAACCAAAACATATGTGTGTAAAAGTCACGCCTGGATTCGAACCAACAACCTTCCGCAAAAGAGGACAGTGGCTTAAACCACTGAGCTATGCAGTCGCTCTGACCACTGCAAAGAGGTCATATATGGTTCAAAAAAGCCATAATTTGAATATCATCTGTGGATTGTGTTCTGTGTCAACACAAATTCCATATTTCCACAGCACGTGGAAAAACATCTCTGTGAAGAATATTTAATCATGGTTTTTTAAACCATATATGACCTCTCTTTGCAGTGTTTTGTGTGACTAGTAGGTCAGTGGATTAAGCCACTGACTTTTTTTGCGGAGGTTGTTGGTTCGAATCCAGGCGGAGTTTGGTTTGAAGATCAATATTCTTCACACATATGTTTTTGTTTTTTTTATACATCAATATATAACTTTTTCCCTTTTTAGTTTGTGATTCATTGCTGGAATAGTTACAGGGGTGCTGATTTATAAGCTGTCGTCCGATCTCTTTCCACCATACAGTAATTTCTAAGAGGATACTTGGTCCTAAAAATTGTGATGCAATGCATGACAGTCACCACGGTAGAACCAAAAAATGTGTGTGAAGAATATTGATTTTTCAAACCAAACTCCGGCCTGGATTCGAACCAACAACCTTCCGCAAAAAGAAAGACAGGGCTTAAACCTGAGCTATGCAGTCACTCTGACCCACTGCAAAGAGGTCATATATGGTTAAAAAAAGCCATAATTTGAATATCATCTGTGGATGTGATTTCTGTGTCAACACAAATTCCATATTCCACAGCACGTGAAGAAAAACATCTCTGTGAAGAATATTTAATCATGGCTTTTTTAAAACCCATATAGACCTCTCTTTGCTGTGGTTTCGTGTGACCTCATAGGTCAGTGGTTTAAGCCACTGACTTTTTGCCGGAGGTTGTTGGTTCGAATCCAGGCCTGAGTTTGGTTTGAAAAATCAATATTCTTCACACATAGTTTTTGTTTTGTTTTTATATCATCAATATATAACTTTTTCCCTTTTTAGTTTGTGATTCATTGCTGGATAGTTACAGGGGTGCTGATTTATAAGCTGTCGTCCGATCCTCTTTCCCACCATACAGTAATTTCTTAAGAGGATACTTGGTCCTAAAAATTGTGATGCAATGCATGACATTCACCACGGTAAACACAAAACATATGTGTGAAAAGTCACGCCTGGATTCGAACCAACAACCTTCCGCAAAAGAGGACAGTGGCTTAACCACTGAGCTATGCAGTCGCTCTGACCCACTGCAAAGAGGTCATATATGGTTCAAAAAGACATCATTTGAATATCATCTGTGGATGTGATTTCTGTGTCAACACAAATTCCATATTTCCACAGCACGTGAAGAAAAACATCTCTGTGAAGAATATTTAATCATGGCTTTTTTTAAACCATATATGACCTCTCTTTGCAGTGTTTTAGTGACCTAGTAGGTCAGTGGATTAAGCCACTGACTTTTTTTTGCCGGAGGTTGTTGGTTCGAATCCAGGCCGGAGTTTGGTTTGAAGAATCAATATTCTTACACATATGTTTTGTTTTTTTATACATCAATTATATAACTTTTTCCCTTTTTAGTTTGTGATTCATTGCTGGAATAGTTACAGGGGTGCTGATTTATAAGCTGTTGTCCGATCCTCTTTCCACCATACAGTAATTTCTAAAGAGGATACTTGGTCCTAAAAATTGTGATGCAATGCATGACAGTCACCACGGTCGAACCAAAAACATGTGTGTGAAGAATATTGATTTTTCAAACCAAACTCCGGCCTGGATTCGAAACAACAACCTTCCGCAAAAGAAGACAGTGGCTTAAACCACTGAGCTATGCAGTCACACTGACCCACTGCAAAGAGGTCATATATGGTTAAAAAAAGCCATAATTTGAATATCATCTGTGGATGTGATTTCTGTGTCAACGCAAATTCCATATTTCCACAGCACGTGAAGAAAAACATCTCTGTGAAGAATATTTAATCATGGCTTTTTTAAAACCATATATGACCTCTCTTTGCTGTGGTTCGTTGACCTCATAGGTCAGTGGTTTAAGCCACTGACTTTTTTTGCGGAGGTTGTTGGTTCGAATCCAGGCCTGAGTTTGGTTTGAAAAATCAATATTCTTCACACATATGTTTTTTTGTTTTTTTATACATCAATTATATAACTTTTTCCCTTTTTAGTTTGTGATTCATTGCTGGAATAGTTACAGGGGTGCTGATTATAAGCTGTCGTCCGATCCTCTTTCCCACCATACAGTAATTTCTTAAGAGGATACTTGGTCCTAAAAATTGTGATGCAATGCATGACATTCACCACGGTAAAACCAAAAACATGTGTTTGAAAAGTCACGCCTGGATTCGAACCAACAACCTTCCGCAAAAGAGGACAGTGGCTTAAACCACTGAGCTATGCAGTCGCCTGACCCACTGCAAAGAGGTCATATATGGTTCATAAAAGCCATAATTGGAATCATCTGTGGATGTGGATTTGATTTGTGTCAACACAAATTCCATATTTCCACAGCACGTGAAGAAAAACATCTCTGTGAAGAATATTTAATCATGGCTTTTTTAAACCATATATGACCTCTCTTTGTTTTAGTGTGTTGACCATCTAGTAGGTCAGTGGATTAAGCCACTGACTTTTTTGCCGGAGGTTGTTGGTTCGAATCCAGGCCGGAGTTTGGTTTGAAAAATCAATATTCTTCACACATATGTTTTTGTTTTTTTTATACATCAATTATATAACTTTTTCCCTTTTTAGTTTGTGATTCATTGCTGGAATAGTTACAGGGGTGGTGATTTATAAGCTGTCGTCCAATCTCTTTGCCACCATACAGTAATTTCTAAAGAGGATACTTGGTCCTAAAAATTGTGATGCAATGCATGACATTCACCACGGTAAAACCAAAAACATATGTGTGAAGAATATTCATTCTTCAACCAAAGTCACGCCTGGATTCGAACCCACAACCTTCCGCAAAAGAAGAAGT
>NW_026621875.1:0-5714 GCF_003711565.1 Takifugu flavidus | reverse complement strand
CCATCTGAACCAAAGGTTTGCTGTAATCTGGCAAAGCTAAAGCTGTGCTCCACACCAAGGCTTGCTTCATGTCACAGAAGGCCGTTTCTGCATTTTCAGTCCAATTTAGTGGAGAAGTCATTTTTAAGTTTCATACATCATCTTTGCAACGGTGCTGTAATTTCAGCATAATTTGGCCCCCAGTTGCAACAATAATTAGTCCTAAAAAGGACATCATTTGCTTTGTAGTCTGGTTTCGGAGCTTGCAGAATAGCTGTTTTATGGCCCTCTATGATAGTGGGATGGACACCGTCTCTCCTAATCAGACCAGGTTTCCCCCCAAAAGTGCTCCAACTGTCTACAAAGGCCACCTGGTTTTCGGGGCACCACCGTGACAGCCAGCGACGGAGCGACGACATGCGGCTAAACATCTCATCGCTGGCCAGATTGGGGAGGGGACCAGAGAATGCTCCGGAGTCCCACATCGTTTTAGCGTAGCTGCACACCGACTCCAAGTTACCGTATTTTCCGGACTATAAGCCGCTACTTTTTTCCTAAACTTTAAACACTGCGGCTTATTCTATGGTGCGGCTTATTTATGGATTTTTCTTCCACCGCTAGGGGCGCTCTAATCGGAACTAGAATCAAAACTAAGAAAAATCAATGCAAAGAAGAAAACGCTACTTTTTCTTTAGCAGATAGAACACGGACGACAAATTACCAACTGTTAATTGTTTTCAAATCCTCGCCCCTTCATCATGGAACCCACACGAAGAAGTTCGTATGATGCAGGTTTTAAGTTGAAGGCCATTGATCTAGCTAGCCAGGAAGGAAACCGCGCTGCTGCACGCAAGCTTAGCGTTAATGAATGTATGGTGAGACGTGGAGGCGGCAGCGGGAGGAGCTAATGCAATGCCCAAAGTCGAAAAAAGCTTTCAGGGGACATAAAAGCAGGTGGGCTGAACTTGAAAATGTCCTGGAGGACTGGGTGAACACACAGCGAGCAGGTGGCCGAGGTGTTTTCACTCTACAGATCCGACTTAAAGCCAAAACAATCGCCCGCGAAATGAATATTGAAGATTTCAAAGCGGGGCCGTCATGGTGTTTCAGATTTATGAAACGTAAAAACCTGTCCATCAGGACACGGACCACTCTCTGTCAGGAACTCCCCCCTGACTATCAGGAAAAAATTAAAAACTTCCACAAATTCGTTGAAACAAAGATCCAAGAACACTCCATCGGACCAGACGACATAATAAATATGGACGAAGCACCTTTGACGTTTGCTCTGCCTCTGACCAGGACTGTTAACAAGACAGGCGCATCATCCGTGTTGTTGAAAACAACAGGCCACGAGAGAACGCACTTCACCTGCGTTCGGGCATGCACGGCATCCGGACAACAACTTCCACCACTGGGGATTTTTAGTGGCATAGTGGTCAAAGTTAACACCAAAGGGGGGATGATGGAAGGCCTGATGAAGGAATGGTTAACGGGAGTGCTACAGCAAGCGCGCAGGAGGAGTTTTTCACCGGAAAAAAGCACTGCTTGTTTTGGATAGCATGAGGGCCCACATCACAGATTCTGTGGAAGCAGCGATCACCAAAACAAACTCTATTCCAGCTGTGATTCCTGGAGGTGCAACAAAGTATTTGCAGCCACTTGACATCTGTGTGAATCGGGCATTTAAAGCTGCACTCCGGGTTGAGTGGGAGACTTGGATGACAGTGGTGAGAAATCATTCCCAAAAACCGGCCGCATGCGAAAAGCATCCTTTTCTGATGTCTGTCAGTGGATCCCAACAGCGTAGAGTGCTGTGAAAGAATCCACGATCACCAACGGGTTCCGAAAGGCTGGACTGCTACGCGAAGAGAGCGGCGCACCTTCAGAGCCAACTTCAGCGGAGGATGATACGGAGAGCGAGACTGATGGAGACAGATGTGACGAAGCGCTTCTGGGGTCGTTCAACTCCGACACTGAAGAAGACGACTTCATGGGTTTCAGCCAAGAGGATGAAAGTGACTTGTGATTTCAAACACAGGAGAAATGAAGAGAAATACTGGTTATTTTCTCTTGGTTCTGTTCCGTTTTAATCAACAAAGTTGCTGCCGTGTTAAAAGGCACTGTTAGGAAAGAATCTGTTCAGGTACTTACATGTACATTTACAGTTCAAAATCGTTCTGTACATGCAGTAAATATCTAATTTTTCAACATAAATATCTGCGGCTCATAACCCGGTGCGGCTTGTATATCTTTTTAATTTATTTTTTTTTTAAATTGAGCAGATGCGGCTTATATACAGGTGCGGCTTATAGTCCGGGAAATACGGTAATTTTGGTGACCTCCGACTGACGAAGCCGGGTGTCGTTGGCTCCGACGTGAATAATAACTTTACCAAATTTACGTTTACTTCTCGCCAGGAGCTTTAGATTGGCTTCTACGTCGGCCGCTCTGGCCCCCGGAATGCACTTGACTATGGTCGCTGGAGTCGGCGTGCGATGCCGGAGGGGGGGGGGGGGGCGCGTGTGACCCTAGGGAACATGTTTTTTTTGCCGTACTAGAATAAAGTGTAATTGCACGTCCACTACAGTAGGTGGCAGTGGCGCTCTCATTGTCAGAGTGTGCGCAGGCAGTATTAGCTCTATGGTGGAGAGGTTTTTGCACCGAGCAGCCGGGATCGTCTTCAAAACAGCCCGACAACAAGCAGACTTTTCCGCTCTTAAGGAGCCGAGGAAGTTTTTTAACGAAAAGAGCCCGAGGCCCCTCCCGTTCCCGGGAGAGACGATCCATTCCTCCGCCAGCGCCGGCTTAAAACAAAACGAAAGTTTTCTTTTGGGTTTCAGCTTCTGAAGGCTGCACCTGGAAGCGTGGGGAATGTTTCAGGAAGACTGGAAAGACTCACCGAGAGGCTGTCCCGCGATGATCCGGGCGTTTCCCGGCCACGGCCGCCCGGGCGTTCCTCTCGTTCAGGTACTGTACGAAGGCGTAGCCCTTGTGCACAGAGCAGCCCACTATCTTGCCATACTTGGCGAAGATGACTTCTATGTCCGACTTCTTGACGATGGCTGTGTTGAGGTTGCCGATAAAGACTCTGGAGTTGAGGGAGCGCGGGTCGTTCTTGTTGGTCACGTTGCTGGTCTGAGTTTTACCAGTCATCCTCCTCAGGTTGCCCTCCTGGGACACAGACAGAGGCGGAGGACAGGACTTTAGGGGACGTGGAGCGGACCAACGTCTACAGCGGTTTGATAAATAATCACATAGAAAAAACACAAACGGTGAGTGAAACACTGCGGCTAAATCATCCCACAATGGACTGTTAGCTTAACGGCTAGCCCTTTTGTCTAGAGACACCCAAAAATGACTGTTTCCTACTCCAGCTGTTGCTGTATTGTGCTTCTTTGTAACCAAAATGCTGCCAAAATGTTACTTTGATCGTTAGCGGGCTTTAAACTGCTAGTTAGCCAGACAATTCACCTCCACTCTCCCTTTGTTGTGGATCAGTATCCACAAATGAGTGCTGAAAGATGTTAAAATTTACTGCTTTTCTGCTAAAGTGAAGTTGCCTTCGTGTTTATCCCAGTATGTAACGGTTTGACAGCATAAACAAACCATAAGGTGGTGCTAGCTTGTGAGCATTGTCACGTTTTAGCTTATTTCCGTTTTACTTTTGGATCCGTAAGTACCCAAAGAGACCAAGCAAACAGGAAATTAGTCAACCATACAGGTCAGTGAAGGTAGCATGTGTGCTAAAGGAAGTGTGCACAGGAACAATGTAGCATGTCAGCCAGCATGGGCCAAAGCTTAGTGGTTATAAAACTATGAGCAGCTAACCTGAAATATCGACAGCATGGCTAATTGGTTGCTGTGGCAACGTTGCCCCTTGAAATACATTTTTCACAGAACGATCAACTGAATTTATTTCTAAAGCGCCTGGAAAAAAAGCTACTGGAGATTTTAGGCATTAGAGCAGCAAAATAATAAGAATTCCAGGTCCTGAAATTCCACTGGAGGGATTAAAAAACAAACAAGAAGAATTGTTAACCACAGCGGAGCCTGTGCAAAAGTCCCGGACCCTGTAAATGAGCTCAAATCGATGCAGCTAACAATTGCTGTGGTAAATATTGGATTAGCCGCAGGCTAGCTTGTTTTTTTCCCGGTATATTTGCATGGGGCCGAGACATTTCTGCCCGTGAAGCACAAAGGCGCCGTCTGCTGAAGGCATTTCTCGAATCTTGCTTTATTCGAGGTCATCGGTCAGTCCTCGCTCACCTCGGGCACGTCGTTGCATTATTGAGAGGGAGAGGAGGCAACAATGCAGCGGCGGCGAGCGGGACGGCGGTCGGGAATGTTGCTCCCGCCGTTTCACTGACGACAGAATGTGGAGCGACGCACTAATTCACACATCAGCGCGTCCAACGCTGCCTCCTTTTTATTGTTACGCCTCTGGAATTGGTCTTGTAAAAGAGCAGGTTTCTGTGTGTGTGTGTGTGTTCAGATTAGTCGCCAAGGTAACAGCGATGTTATCACGCGTTTACTCACTCCAGTTTTAGAGCTTTAACGGGTTTTTTTAGTGCGTTACAGCGTCGGGAACAGGGATTTGGGACCTGATTGACGGCGGCGGAATTCCGTGTTTAGAGAAGCCGGGATCGTGGAGAGATCCTGCCTCGGGGATCCGTTACAATGACGCGAGCCGATCAGCCGCTCGTTCCTGGATAAACAGGCATTATTTCAGTTGCCCCCCCCCCCCCCCCATCTCCAACGTGACATCACCTGCGGAATAATTCTGTTCGCTCTTTTAGATCCACGCGGGCGCGGTGACTCACTGCCGGCGTTGTTTACCGGCTCGTGTGTGTGTGTGTGTTGTGTGTGTTGGTGCGCGTGGGTGTGTGTGTGGGACTAAACGGCTGCTCGCCATCTTTCAGTCAGTTTTACCCTTCATGCCATCGCTCGTCTCTGCGACTGTCCCGAGTCCGGATCCCACTTTTTCCGTATGTAAATGAGCGTCGCCACTTCTGCCTGGAGCTTTTAATCCAAAGGGTTTTATGCTAATTTCCCACCGCGGACGTGGACAATATCGAGGAGGTGGGTGAAGTTGGAAAAAGAAAAGAAACTGGTGCACAGAGATTTCTGCCCCCCCCCCTCCCATCTCCTCTATCCCATCAAGGTTCCTGGAGACTGGAACCACCCACTAACCACGTCTGTTCCCTCTGGGGGACGGTTCCCAACTCCGCCAGTGTTTCTGCTCCCGTGTCCTGATAGAGGGCCGCTAATACCCTCGCAGGCTCACGGATAATATCCAGCAATATCAAACGGAATGTGCCGAAGTTGCCGTAAATGAAACGTGTTGCAATGTTGTTGCTCCGCGCTCACGCAGGAGCGCTGCCCGCCGGCTAGCACCGATGGGATGGGAGTTTTTATGGGATTGGAAGCGCGTTGCGCCGGGAACAGCCTGTGACGGCGTCCGGAAAAGACCGGCGGCGTCCTCGCCTCTTCGAACGCTTTGAATTCGGAAGGAAGCGCGGCGCCATCACAGGAGGCCCCGGCCAACGTTGCACCAAACATTCAGCGGATGAGTCGGAACCGGCAACAGGAACATGTCGACTTGGAACCCTGCAAAATTGGCCCTGTTTGAGAGGTGCACCTTGCTCTCCGCTGGACCGGGCTCCCCGGGCGGCTGTTTAGGCCACTTGCCTGATCTATGGACATTTCCCACGGAGGGAGGGGGGCGGCTGAAT
>NW_026621874.1:0-8442 GCF_003711565.1 Takifugu flavidus | reverse complement strand
ATTACCTGCATTTCCTTTGAATTTCCCAACGTGCAGTTTTGAAGCCGTTCCCTCGTTGCCCATGTGAAGTTTTTTTACTCGGCAAAAGCATTGCCACCTTCGTGATCCCAAAGGTCTACCCGCAGGATCCACTTCCTGGTTTTGTTCTTGGTCAGGGAGAAAACTTTGCGAAGACCAAGCCAATGATCCTCTGAGAGAATTAGCCAAACACAAGGAAAGAGGTTGGGTTGGTTTTTAAAAAAAACGCTGATCAAATTCCATCTGGAGTCTGTGTGTGTGTGTGGTCCTGACAAATCATCCTCACTCTCCCAATTCCACAGTCAACAAATACTTACGCATCAAGTCTCCAAACCCGTTTTTATAGGCTGCCCAGTTGCGGTTGAAGGCCACACTTGCGCCGCTGCGTCTCTGAACAACCCGTCCAGCCTCCATCCTCCATCTGGTCGCATCTCACATACCTGAGCCAGTGTCCCCACACACACCATTTTAAAACTATTCTGACACGCCAAAATATGAACATACTATAAACAAGTGATAGGAATGTATACTAAATCGCAGCATTCTGGTTTCAGAAGCAAAATCTAAATAAAATACACAATAAATAAAAATATAAGTAAAAAACTGCTGCAGTTTAAGATAAATGTGCTTTCATCAAGCTTGTCCTGAAGCCTACTTGCTAATTTTAGCTAACATATTAGCAGCATCAGGAAAAGGCAGCTTGTAAACAACTCCATTGAACGCACCATATGTCGCCTAATGTTACCTTAAATGAGGCCTCTCCACGAACTGGCTGGACTACATAAACCCCACTGGAGTGAGATTTAATCTCTGTGCAATCTGCTCTGTACCACCGTGACAGGAAAACAAGACGTGTTACCTTTGGTTTCAGTCAGGGACAATATGCATTGAACATACCATGAGAAGAAGCCACGCTCCTGGATTTCTAGTGAAGTGAAGAAACTTTTTGAAGTAAAAGTATAGCTTGATAAATGTAGATATTTATATGTACCTACCTGTTCTGTGCAGCTCAGAAGAAAGGCAAACAGGAAGAGAGCACATCCAAACACACTCTTCATTTTGGCCTATTCAGAGCGATGTCTAACAAACACACAAACATGTTATCGGCAAAAGGAAAACTTATTTGTCCTTTGTTTTACTGTGATATTTTCAGCAATAAGTGTTAAAAGGCAAACTGTAGCTTGGGACTTCACTGCTATACAGCTGAGATGGGTTCAAATTTCAGAATTCATTTAGTCCATTTTTTTAATGAAACAACAATTTTAATGAGATTGAAGTCTTTATATTTAGTGTAATATTTTTTACTTGATTACATCACAGAAATACTTTCATATTTTTCTGGGAGGCAGTAACACACTATCCAAATTTTCCTTCCATCCATTTACCGTATTTCACGAACTATAAGGCGCACCTAAAAGCCTAGAATTTTCTAAAAATCTACGGTGCGCCTTTTAACCCGGAGCGCCTTTTGTATGGATTATACGGTAATATTGGTTAATCGCGGCTACCAGTAGTCAGTAAGGCGTTGCCGAGGTAACAGCAAGTAAATTCAGTCCCAAACCATTTCTGTCTTAAGACCCCCAAAATGGCTCCTTGCAGGAGACGCACTTTTGACGCAGAGTTCAAACTGAAGACTATCAGTCACGCAGTTGAACACGGAAATAGAGCAGCGGCAAGAGAATTTAACGTGAACGAATCAATGGTGCGGAAGTGGAGGAAGCAACAAAACGACCTGCGCCAGGAAAAGAAGACTCAACGGAGCTTCCGAGGAAACAAGCAAAGTGGATTAACAAAGGAACTCCAGCCGCTAAATATTGGTGTCAACGGGGCATTCAAAACTAGACTGCGAACTGCGTGGGAGCGGTAGATGACGAACGGCGAACACACGTTCACCAAGACGGGGAGACGGCGCCGAGCGTCATACGTCACTATCTGCCAGTGGATCGTAAATGCCTGGGCATCGACCGTGGTCCCGAGCTTTCGGGAAGGCAGGGATTGTCACTGAAATGCCGGACAACACCAGCGACACCGACCCTGATGACGACTTTGACGAGACGGAGCCAGCCATGTTGGACACCGTATTCGCACAACTGTTCAATTCGGACACCGAAGAAGAAGAATTCGAGGGATTCCTGGATGAGGAATGAACTGATAAAGTGAGCTTTACGTGTTTCTTTTGTGTGTTTACAACTTAACAAGGCTGGTCATACTGTGAATATGGAAAATTACCGTTTGAACAACGTTGTTATAATTGCTATTGTTTATATGCTATTGCTATCGCTTTGCACTACTTCAAGAGTTCGAGTTACCGTATATTGTGTTTGCACTAACGTTTGATTTACCGCAACGGTACTACGTGATAAAAATGTTGCACTAATCGAAGATTTATTAAACTCCACTATCCACTTGTATAAAAATGTGCACACTGCCTGTTAAAACTCGCTGTTATTAAACGAACTGTGTTACGCGAAAACACTACGTCACTCGGGAAAAATAATACAACAGCTGTTTATTTATTCGTTTTGGGAGTGAATAGAGTTGTTAGAACGACGGTTTGTATTCTATTAATAAAGTTTGACTGACTTATCTGGCTGTTTTATTGACATTCCTTTTAGCGCAGCTCGATCTAGTGAACGTGTCATGAAACCACAGGCACTACGCAGTTTCTATGCTATGCGCCTTATACCCGGGCGCCCTGTGTATTAAAATATTTCTAAAATAGGCTGTTAATTGAAGGTGCGCCCTATATAACGGCGCGCCTTATGGTTGTGAAAATACGGTAACTTTAATGTGTCGTACATTATGGAGCATGAGAGCCCAAAAACAAAACTAAAAAGGAACATTACTTTATTTGGATATATTAGATATATCCTGATATATATATTTCCACTGTGAATTATTTTGTCTGAAATAAAAACTTTAAAGAGAAAATCTGGGTTTAAGGTAGGAATTCAATCAGTGTTTTATCAGGTTTCCATAAATGACTTTAAAGTAAATATGTTTTTTTTTAGCAAGCATGAGATTCTCATTGTACAATATATATAATGTGTCTGTGGATCTTTTCCTTTCCTATTGTACGATTTCTACTACTTTGGATGCATTTATTTAAATAAGAACATTTGTCAAATCTTTTAAGTTTAAAATTACTTTTAAAGCAAAAAGGTAACAATTCTAAGGGAGTATAACTGATAAAAACACTTTTAAAACCCGTTTTAAAGGAGCAAATAGCAAGCACTTACCTGCCTGTTGCACAAACAGAGCTCAAATTCCACATGAACAGTCGCGCCTTCTTATAGAGACAGAACCAACAACACACCCACTCATAATGTTGCTAATTTCCCTGGTGGACACCCCCTAAAGGTCAATAAAGTTATCTTGAATCTTGAATCTTGAAGTCAGTTTGAACAACGTGACACTTCTATCACAGGCATGCTAAAAACAGCCAGACAGGTTTGTTTTTATCCCGGTGACAAACGTTGACCTGTGCAAGGAAAATACCCAACAGATTTCAACATATTCCGCTTGTTTGTTCCAGAAATAAACAAGACACAGAGAACTTTTTATTTTGAAATGACTAATCTTGTCTCTTGTCCCTTCGCAAATCGACCTAGACATTGCGGGGAAATGTCCAAGCAGAGGACAGTGTCCCCTAATGTCAGAGCTTGTTTTTGTTTTTTGGTTTTTTGAGACAGTCATGTTTTCATGCTTTTTAGTGCACGTAACTCCCTCTGCCCCTCACAAGCACACAACTGACAACGGAAAAATCCATAACTTTAGTTATTGAGAAAAGGATTTTAATGTTTTGTTAATCAAAGTCTAAATATTTTAATCTTTTTATATGGTAAAAGCTTGTTTCAATCCAGTCTCATTTGATTCCAATCTAATCATGACATAAATCATCATCAAACATTATTGTACCAAGAGTACAGATACAATACATATATTTAATATGTAAATATTTTAGATTTTTCAGCTTTCCGGTTACAAAGTTTGGAAAGCAAGATGGCAACCTCGGCAAAAGCTGTTCTTGCACTTGCCTCATCCGAATACAAACAACTTCTGGACAAACATGTGGTCCTTCTGCAACTTTCAAACATGGTGGATGAGGTGGAAACACAAAGCGTGGCAATCGTTTTTCTCTCTCTCATATTTCATTGTTTACAAAAGCATCGAAGAGTGAGTGCTATGTTTACTCTTTACTCTCGGGGCAGCCATCTTTGAAAGCCAACTGTGGGGTATTGATGACTCTCTCTCTCTTTCCAAGAAGGAAATTCGACCTTGGGGGTCTTCCAACTGAATTTTTCAAATTGAGACTCAGAAATTCCGACCTCCGAGCATGAATGGAAGGTGACCCACAATCTTCTAACTTTGTATTACTACTGTACTGTATTGTATTGTACTACCAAGTCAGTAACTAACATCATTTAAGAGACTACTACTCTACACTGATGACAATTACTGTAATCTAATCTCCCTGTAAGTTTCCTTAAACTTTCTGCCTGCCCTTAGTTTCGTGAATAAAGCATCAGAACCATTGGCTTCTTAATGTATTCCGACCAATAGTCCGTCCCAGATCCTGTTAGTCTTACAAACTCAGACCTCTCTTTCCAAATACCTTTTGCCACCTCAACCAGCAGTCCTTTCACTGAGTGTTATCCTTGAACATCGGTCCTTCAGGCTGGATTAAATGCAACCTAAGAAGATCACTGCCACTACTGCCACCCTGGCAAACCTGATGGCACTGCTTAAGCGCCAAGTACGCATGGCACTTCATTCTGTAGGACTGCAAGCCCGCTCAGGCATCAACAGCCAATCCTGTGATAATGCCGGAACCGGCTGCAGTCCTGTAATACCTGTACGGCACCCTTTAGTGCATGTCATTGCCTCAATAACTCTGACCAATACACTACAGGCAACATTGTCTCTTTCCTCACAATTCCCTAGTGGTCCAACATTGCCAAATGGCTTACACTTTAACCGGCCTTCTGCTAATCCTTTAGAGTAGTTTACCAACCTGCTTGTAGCTGTGGCCATGGATTCCCCCGACCTTCCCTGCCAGGGACAGAACATACACTCAACAGAACTTGAGTAAAATAAATTTCAAGCAGAACACATGTCTAGTCTTATCAGACTGATACCCTCCGACCAGCTAGGATCAGCCCAACCCAAAGAGAAGCTACCATTGTGTGCATTTCTATGTAGCTCAGAAAGTAAGCAGGGAGCAGTAAACTGTATTTGATTTAGATTTGAAGATTTGAAGCATCAATCACCTCTTTAAATAGTAAATTAGACATGATGTGATTTTCTCACAAACACGCGTAGCAAGAGAAAACATTGATGTTTTCAATGTAAGAGAAGATAGGAGCTGAAAGAGTTTAGGAACTACAGTCAAAGTAACTAAAAAAATCTTTAACTCCATCTGATCCAAATGGCAAACAAAGGTTAAGAAAATGTTTGGTTATAGGAACAGCAACCAACCCCTCCGGTAGTGAAAGGGACTTATCTCTCACCTGGGGTCCATTGGCGCTGCAGCATCAACGATAACGATCTTCTCAAAAATGTGAAGTGCCTTTGACAAATGAATACCTTGCCCCACTCAGACACTAACTCAAACGAAGAACGAAAAAGCTCTTTAGGTAATGGCACTTGGCACCCCACGCTATGCCCCACTTCTTTTCCATAAGCTGACCTTGCACTCGTGCAAAAGGAGTACTCCCCAGGATTAGCAGCACAGAGGGGAAGTTCCTAAGAACCCTGCACAATCGTAGGAAAGCCCTACAGGACAAGGTCCACAACACTATCTGAACAAATCAGGGCAACTCCCACAGAAATTGGATCAACCACAATATGATGATCATAGGATCTGAGAGATTTTGATTAACAAGGAGTTTGGATCATAAAGCAACCTATTATGCTATGTAACCTTGAATTACTACCGTACTGTACATTCTGACAGACAGCCTATCCTAGATGCTGTTCGTCAGAAGAACTCAGACCCCTCTTTCCAACCACTTTGATTGATTCTTAATAACTGGAATCTTCGATAAGCCAATTGATAGTTTTTTTAATCGTCTAAATACAATGGAAAGGGGCCTGCAGCAAATGTTTAGGCGGAGAGTACATATACAACAGCATTTTGGCCAGTACAGCTTGTAATTGTCTTGTGATTGTCTTTGTATCAGCAAAGGTTTTCAATTCTTGAGAGATTCTTGCCATTCTTTCTTCAAAATGTCGTAAGATCCCTCAGGCAAATCTTTCTTAGAGGTCTTTTGCTGCTGTTTGGATTTGCTTTTCTAGCAATTACAAGTACTCTAATAGTTTTATTAGTCTTTGCTTGAGCTCCACTGTTGCAGTTTAACCGTTTTACTGGCTTTAGAAATGACTTCATTTCATTACTTGAGTCGTTGTTTCCTTCACCAGATAAACCACCAACTCATAGCTTCAATCACACCCTAGATCCAGTTCTGACTGACTGTGGTGTGAGGTAGAACATGTGTCAGTGTTCCCTCAGAACCCACTCCTGTCAGACCATTCTTTGATCACTTTCACATTTAATTAAGGATGATTCTTCTATGCTCAGAGAAAGAACTCTTACTATAGCAGATGTCTTTCAGATAAATGCTGTAGCTAAGTTTAGGAAGCGATCCCTGTGCTAATAGGAGAAGCGGTAGACAATTGATGCATGTTGACATCATCTCTTCTTCTTCAAACAGTAGTGAATGATGTTTCACCCTGATGAACACATATTGTCGTAATTCATTTTAACAGGTGGCAGGTTAGCTCTCCCCTCTTTACGGCTGCTTGCTCCACCTCTACAGCTTATGATGGCATCTATGTGGAAAGTTCTGAAGAAGCGAGAGTTCCCGAACATACTGGACTTTAGCAGAATATGTTCTTTTGTGGTTGGACGTGGTCCCAGATATGCTCATGCACAGCACAGAAGACTGCAGTGCTCCTTTGATTAAGAGCCAGGGTAGCTAGTCGCATATATGTGCATCATGTTTTTTTCTCATAAAGAACATTTTATGTATTTGTGTGTGGTTGCTTTATTTCTCCTCATCAGGTATATTCTGGAGTTGTGTCCGAAATGACCTGATGGATCGTGACTTGATCTTGTCCCACCTGGAGCAAATCAAATCTTGTCCTCTTGGTAAATGTGAGTATCAGAAATCTTGATTTTGATTTCACACAAAACGATTCATATAGTTTTCAATGTTTGTGCCTCTTTGATCTGTAAACATACATGGTTTCCAGAATGAAATAACATGTACGACCTTGACAGGGCAATTCTCAAAGTCATAAAGGACGATGTGAAAAGTATTAACCAGTAATCTTATTATGATTAAACCAAAGGTGGATGAACCTGGACCTGACATAGTGGTTAACTTTGTCGAGCTCATCCACTCTCTGCTCAAAGACCCTGAAGCCAGGCAGGAGGTCAGGAGTTCTTCACGGTAACATTTTGCATATACAGTACATCTGGAAAACCACTTATCCTCAAAAAAAAGACAATTATTTATTTGAAGATCTGTACTGGTAGAAGCTGCAGTACAAATGCCGCGAACCAAGCTAAGATAATAACACATGTTTGTTTCTTTTGCAAGGAGGTTTTCCCTGTTGAATATGGAACTCAGTACGACAATGATTTGCAGACACTGTTTTCTGAGTTCATCTATCGCCCTGATCAGCTGCTGCCAGTTCCTGACATGGAGCAGGTGAGATGAGCCCTTTTCTTACAATTTATCCTCCTACACAAAGTAAGGTTTTGAAGGGAAAGTCCTCCCTTCGTGAATCAAAGTTGCTACTGTAAATCAAGAGTAACATGCTATTATTGAGTTTTATTTTTAAATGTCCTCACTGTCAGAAGGAAAGAACACTTTTACCTGTAGGACTAGAAGAAAAGAGCTCAAGAGGATCTTAAAGGAAAAAATAAATGGTCATGACTTTTGAAGCAGGTTTTTGCTCTTTTGTATTATCAAATACGTGATCTTGTACATTTGCAAATCCAGCGTTAGAAAGTATCAATGATTCAGAGCACCTCCAGTATGCAAGAATCGCTCTGTCCTGTATGAGCGCTGGTGTCTGGATATGGAAAGTGTCACTAACTCAAACACGAAGACGGAAAAAGCTCTTTAGAGTAATGGCACTTGGCACCCCACGCTATGCCCCACTTCTTTTCCATAGAGCTGACCTTGCACTCGTGCAAAAGGAGTACTCCCCAGGATTAGCAGCACAGAGGGGAAGTTCCCTAAGAACCCGGCACAATCGTAGGAAAGCCCTACAGGACGAGGTCCAACAACACTATCTGAACAAATCAGGGCAACTCCCACAGAAATTGGATCAACCAACAATCTGATGATCATAGGATCTGAGAGATTTTGATTAACAAGGAGTTTGGATCATAAAGCAACCCTATTATGCTAT
>NW_026621873.1:0-7545 GCF_003711565.1 Takifugu flavidus | reverse complement strand
CTGGCCACCAGGCTCTCTATTTGCACAGTCAACATCTTCTGTCTCAAGCATTTTGCTTTTATTGGAACTTTTCACATTTTTCTTATACTAAATATTCTTGTTGCAATATAATATCTTGCTTTTCTTTCAAGCTTGAAGAAAGTCGCTTTGACTACTTTTCGTCATCCACAGGTCTTTGACCTCTGACATGGTGGCTTTAAATTCCAAACAAAACACAAGCGGTCAGATGTGAATATGCCAGAAAATCCAGATTTGGAGCTGTTTGTTGAAAGCTGCCTTGTTTATAGATGACTTTCAGGAATGATAGTGAGAGTGTCGGACGAGACCGTTCATCATCATCATTATCATTATTATCAAAAACACAGGAGCTCACCAGGACTCAAACTTCTCTTCTCCAGACATAAGAGCCTGAGAGCAATGTTAATTAAATCAGACTATACTTTCAAGGGTCATTTCTTTAGTTTATAATTGAGAAATTGGTTTCTTAAAAGTTTGGTCTCTCTGCCCATGATGATGAGCTGAGATGTTTTCCTTCACAGCAGAAAACTGGTGGGAAGATTCTATTTCTTCACCACTGTTGATGACTGTTCAGAGTTTCATGGAGACTTTGATGAAGGAGACATGAGCTGAGTGGTCAGCATGCTTAAAAGAGAAAAAAAGAAATGTTTTATGTTCTCTTAACACTGCTCTCAAATCACCACTGGTGAGTGGGCTTTAAAATAATGTGGTTTCAGTGCTAGCAGAGTCTGGCAACATCTTGTACGAATTCCAGAGATCTTTGGAGCAGTGTGAAACTACAGCTCTTCATTTGTACCATGACCAAGGGGGTCAGCAGCAGCAGCAGGTGGTCTTGTTTTGTACTGGATATCTTTATTTAAACTCAGAAGTTCTGATAAAAATGTTTAAAACAAGGATGTTCAATATCAGCTTTTAGCAGAGCTGCTATTTTCCATCTTTACGAGATGTTGATGACTTCCACCTTAACTCTGAGCAAAGGTCTGATCAGCTTCATCTGCGAGGATGTCAAGGAGCTGTAGAGACCTGTCCACTCCGTTGTGTTTACCTGTCTGAGAAGCTCTCCTCTAAACTTTTATCGACACCAATTGGTGATCTCTTTTTGTGGCGATAGCTGCAGACAAGAGTACAGGAGCTGTTTGACTGGTCTTTAACACAGATCCTGACACACAAACCACAACTCAACTGTCATCATAAGGGATGGCAATGGACCCATAAAACTAGGCAACTTACAAGTTATTGTTGGACAAAACCTGCTTTTGGGAACACTCAGTGAGCAGGGTTAATATCAGTCCTTTCACACTACTCGGTTTGTCTGTTTGGACCCATGGCAAACCATAAAGCAAGAGGATATACAAGAAGATGGAATGGTGGTGGTCTTGGGACTCTTTCTAATGGGCAAATCCCCAACTAAATAAAGAAAAAACTTTGGAGAAAATCCAGAGACAACACGAGTGTGCTTATATTTATTTATGCATCTTTCCTTGTTCATCGCTCAGCTTGCTTCTTGATTGGCTACATTTTGTTTTACTTCACAATTGCTGGGGACGTGACTCTATTGAACCAGTTTCGTTTTCACAATTGTAGGCCCCAGTCTTTTTTGTAAGCCTATTATCGAGACAAATTCACTCTTAACGCACCTCAGAGCAAAGAATAATCTTATATGACATAAAATGTCAGGAAGGGGGACAATGGCGACAGAAAACGCCCCAATATCCTTCTGTTTGTACCCACAGCTTTTAAGAATGTGGCAAAAAGACATTATATCCACAAATGACTAGAGCACTCTTCTGTCTTTGGCCGGTTAGCTCAGATGGTTAGAGCGTGGTGCTAATAACGCCAAGGTCATGGGTTCAAACCCCATACTGGCCACCATGGCTCACTATTTGCACAGTCAACATCTTCTGTCTCAAGCATTTTGCTTTTATTGGAACTTTTCACATTTTTCTTATACTAAATATTCTTGTTGCAATATATATCTTGCTTTTCTTTCAAGCTTGAAGAAAGTCGCTTTGACTACTTTTCGTCATCCACAGGTCTTTGACCTCTGACATGGTGGCTTTAAATTCCAAACAAAACACAAGCGGTCAGATGTGAATATGCCAGAAAATCCAGATTTGGAGCTGTTTGAAAGCTGCCTTGTTTATAGATGACTTTCAGGAATGATAGTGAGAGTGTCGGACGAGACCGTTCATCATCATCATTATCATTATTATCAAAAACACAGGAGCTCACCAGGACTCAAACTTCTCTTCTCCAGACATAAGAGCCTGAGAGCAATGTTAATTAAATCAGACTATACTTTCAAGGGTCATTTCTTTAGTTTATAATTGAGAAATTGGTTTCTTAAAAGTTTGGTCTCTCTGCCCATGATGATGAGCTGAGATGTTTTCCTTCACAGCAGAAAACTGGTGGGAAGATTCTATTTCTTCACCACTGTTGATGACTGTTCAGAGTTTCATGGAGACTTTGATGAAGGAGACATGAGCTGAGTGGTCAGCATGCTTAAAAGAGAAAAAAAGAAATGTTTTATGTCTTCTCTTAACACTGCTCTCAAATCACCACTGGTGAGTGGGCTTTAAAATAATGTGGTTTCAGTGCTAGCAGAGTCTGGCAACATCTTGTACGAATTCCAGAGATCTTTGGAGCAGTGTGAAACTACAGCTCTTCATTTGTACCATGACCAAGGGGGTCAGCAGCAGCAGCAGGTGGTCTTGTTTTGTACTGGATATCTTTATTTAAACTCAGAAGTTCTGATAAAAATGTTTAAAACAAGGATGTTCAATATCAGCTTTTAGCAGAGCTGCTATTTTCCATCTTTACGAGATGTTGATGACTTCCACCTTAACTCTGAGCAAAGGTCTGATCAGCTTCATCTGCGAGGATGTCAAGGAGCTGTAGAGACCTGTCCACTCCGTTGTGTTTACCTGTCTGAGAAGCTCTCCTCTAAACTTTTATCGACACCAATTGGTGATCTCTTTTTGTGGCGATAGCTGCAGACAAGAGTACAGGAGCTGTTTGACTGGTCTTTAACACAGATCCTGACACACAAACCACAACTCAACTGTCATCATAAGGGATGGCAATGGACCCATAAAACTAGGCAACTTACAAGTTATTGTTGGACAAAACCTGCTTTTGGGAACACTCAGTGAGCAGGGTTAATATCAGTCCTTTCACACTACTCGGTTTGTCTGTTTGGACCCATGGCAAACCATAAAGCAAGAGGATATACAAGAAGATGGAATGGTGGTGGTCTTGGGACTCTTTCTAATGGGCAAATCCCCAACTAAATAAAGAAAAAACTTTGGAGAAAATCCAGAGACAACACGAGTGTGCTTATATTTATTTATGCATCTTTCCTTGTTCATCGCTCAGCTTGCTTCTTGATTGGCTACATTTTGTTTTCCTTCACAATTGCTGGGGACGTGACTCTATATTGAACCAGTTTCGTTTTCACAATTGTAGGCCCCAGTCTTTTTTGTAAGCCTATTATCGAGACAAATTCACTCTTAACGCACCTCAGAGCAAAGAATAATCTTATATGACATAAAATGTCAGGAAGGGGGACAATGGCGACAGAAAACGCCCCAATATCCTTCTGTTTGTACCCACAGCTTTTAAGAATGTGGCAAAAAGACATTATATCCACAAATGACTAGAGCACTCTTCTGTCTTTGGCCGGTTAGCTCAGATGGTTAGAGCGTGGTGCTAATAACGCCAAGGTCATGGGTTCAAACCCCATACTGGCCACGAAGGCTCTCTATTTGCACAGTCAACATCTTCTGTCTCAAGCATTTTGCTTTTATTGGAACTTTTCACATTTTTCTTATACTAAATATTCTTGTTGCAATATAATATCTTGCTTTTCTTTCAAGCTTGAAGAAAGTCGCTTTGACTACTTTTCGTCATCCACAGGTCTTTGACCTCTGACATGGTGGCTTTAAATTCCAAACAAAACACAAGCGGTCAGATGTGAATATGCCAGAAAATCCAGATTTGGAGCTGTGTTAAAGCTGCCTTGTTTATAGATGACTTTCAGGAATGATAGTGAGAGTGTCGGACGAGACCGTTCATCATCATCATTATCATTATTATCAAAAACACAGGAGCTCACCAGGACTCAAACTTCTCTTCTCCAGACATAAGAGCCTGAGAGCAATGTTAATTAAATCAGACTATACTTTCAAGGGTCATTTCTTTAGTTTATAATTGAGAAATTGGTTTCTTAAAAGTTTGGTCTCTCTGCCCATGATGATGAGCTGAGATGTTTTCCTTCACAGCAGAAAACTGGTGGGAAGATTCTATTTCTTCACCACTGTTGATGACTGTTCAGAGTTTCATGGAGACTTTGATGAAGGAGACATGAGCTGAGTGGTCAGCATGCTTAAAAGAGAAAAAAAAGAAATGTTTTATGTCTTCTCTTAACACTGCTCTCAAATCACCACTGGTGAGTGGGCTTTAAAATAATGTGGTTTCAGTGCTAGCAGAGTCTGGCAACATCTTGTACGAATTCCAGAGATCTTTGGAGCAGTGTGAAACTACAGCTCTTCATTTGTACCATGACCAAGGGGGTCAGCAGCAGCAGCAGGTGGTCTTGTTTTGTACTGGATATCTTTATTTAAACTCAGAAGTTCTGATAAAAATGTTTAAAACAAGGATGTTCAATATCAGCTTTTAGCAGAGCTGCTATTTTCCATCTTTACGAGATGTTGATGACTTCCACCTTAACTCTGAGCAAAGGTCTGATCAGCTTCATCTGCGAGGATGTCAAGGAGCTGTAGAGACCTGTCCACTCCGTTGTGTTTACCTGTCTGAGAAGCTCTCCTCTAAACTTTTATCGACACCAATTGGTGATCTCTTTTTGTGGCGATAGCTGCAGACAAGAGTACAGGAGCTGTTTTGACTGGTCTTTAACACAGATCCTGACACACAAACCACAACTCAACTGTCATCATAAGGGATGGCAATGGACCCATAAAACTAGGCAACTTACAAGTTATTGTTGGACAAAACCTGCTTTTGGGAACACTCAGTGAGCAGGGTTAATATCAGTCCTTTCACACTACTCGGTTTGTCTGTTTGGACCCATGGCAAACCATAAAGCAAGAGGATATACAAGAAGATGGAATGGTGGTGGTCTTGGGACTCTTTCTAATGGGCAAATCCCCAACTAAATAAAGAAAAAACTTTGGAGAAAATCCAGAGACAACACGAGTGTGCTTATATTTATTTATGCATCTTTCCTTGTTCATCGCTCAGCTTGCTTCTTGATTGGCTACATTTTGTTTACTTCACAATTGCTGGGACGTGACTCTATTGAACCAGTTTCGTTTTCACAATTGTAGGCCCCAGTCTTTTTTGTAAGCCTATTATCGAGACAAATTCACTCTTAACGCACCTCAGAGCAAAGAATAATCTTATATGACATAAAATGTCAGGAAGGGGGACAATGGCGACAGAAAACGCCCCAATATCCTTCTGTTTGTACCCACAGCTTTTAAGAATGTGGCAAAAAGACATTATATCCACAAATGACTAGAGCACTCTTCTGTCTTTGGCCGGTTAGCTCAGATGGTTAGAGCGTGGTGCTAATAACGCCAAGGTCATGGGTTCAAAACCCATACTGGCCACCAGGCTCTCTATTTGCACAGTCAACATCTTCTGTCTCAAGCATTTTGCTTTTATTGGAACTTTTCACACATTTTCTTATACTAAATATTCTTGTTGCAATATAATATCTTGCTTTTCTTTCAAGCTTGAAGAAAGTCGCTTTGACTACTTTTCGTCATCCACAGGTCTTTGACCTCTGACATGGTGGCTTTAAATTCCAAACAAAACACAAGCGGTCAGATGTGAATATGCCAGAAAATTTTCATCCAGATTTGGAGCTGTGTTAAAGCTGCCTTGTTTATAGATGACTTTCAGGAATGATAGTGAGAGTGTCGGACGAGACCGTTCATCATCATCATTATCATTATTATCAAAAACACAGGAGCTCACCAGGACTCAAACTTCTCTTCTCCAGACATAAGAGCCTGAGAGCAATTAATTAAATCAGACTATACTTTCAAGGGTCATTTCTTTAGTTTATAATTGAGAAATTGGTTTCTTAAAAGTTTGGTCTCTCTGCCCATGATGATGAGCTGAGATGTTTTCCTTCACAGCAGAAAACTGGTGGGAAGATTCTATTTCTTCACCACTGTTGATGACTGTTCAGAGTTTCATGGAGACTTTGATGAAGGAGACATGAGCTGAGTGGTCAGCATGCTTAAAAGAGAAAAAAAAGAATGTTTTATGTCTTCTCTTAACACTGCTCTCAAATCACCACTGGTGAGTGGGCTTTAAAATAATGTGGTTTCAGTGCTAGCAGAGTCTGGCAACATCTTGTACGAATTCCAGAGATCTTTGGAGCAGTGTGAAACTACAGCTCTTCATTTGTACCATGACCAAGGGGGTCAGCAGCAGCAGCAGGTGGTCTTGTTTTGTACTGGATATCTTTATTTAAACTCAGAAGTTCTGATAAAAATGTTTAAAACAAGGATGTTCAATATCAGCTTTTAGCAGAGCTGCTATTTTCCATCTTTACGAGATGTTGATGACTTCCACCTTAACTCTGAGCAAAGGTCTGATCAGCTTCATCTGCGAGGATGTCAAGGAGCTGTAGAGACCTGTCCACTCCGTTGTGTTTACCTGTCTGAGAAGCTCTCCTCTAAACTTTTATCGACACCAATTGGTGATCTCTTTTTGTGGCGATAGCTGCAGACAAGAGTACAGGAGCTGTTTGACTGGTCTTTAACACAGATCCTGACACACAAACCACAACTCAACTGTCATCATAAGGGATGGCAATGGACCCATAAAACTAGGCAACTTACAAGTTATTGTTGGACAAAACCTGCTTTTGGGAACACTCAGTGAGCAGGGTTAATATCAGTCCTTTCACACTACTCGGTTTGTCTGTTTGGACCCATGGCAAACCATAAAGCAAGAGGATATACAAGAAGATGGAATGGTGGTGGTCTTGGGACTCTTTCTAATGGGCAAATCCCCAACTAAATAAAGAAAAAACTTTGGAGAAAATCCAGAGACAACACGAGTGTGCTTATATTTATTTATGCATCTTTCCTTGTTCATCGCTCAGCTTGCTTCTTGATTGGCTACATTTTGTTTTCCTTCACAATTGCTGGGGACGTGACTCTATTGAACCAGTTTCGTTTTCACAATTGTAGGCCCCAGTCTTTTTTGTAAGCCTATTATCGAGACAAATTCACTCTTAACGCACCTCAGAGCAAAGAATAATCTTATATGACATAAAATGTCAGGAAGGGGGACAATGGCGACAGAAAACGCCCCAATATCCTTCTGTTTGTACCCACAGCTTTTAAGAATGTGGCAAAAAGACATTATATCCACAAATGACTAGAGCACTCTTCTGTCTTTGGCGGGTTAGCTCAGATGGTTAGAGCGTGGTGCTAATAACGCCAAGGTCATGGGTTCAAACCCCATACTGGCCACCATGGCTCACTA
>NW_026621872.1:0-9236 GCF_003711565.1 Takifugu flavidus | reverse complement strand
TCAACTTACTTGTTCCATCTATGTCTCTCAACTTACTTTGTTCCATCTAGATGTCTCTCAACTTACTTTGTTCCATCTAGATGTCTCTCAACTTACTTTGTTCCATCTATGTCTCTCAACTTACTTTGTTCCATCTATGTCTCTCAACTTACTT
Organism: Takifugu flavidus; assembly: GCF_003711565.1. Lineage (NCBI taxonomy): Eukaryota > Metazoa > Chordata > Actinopteri > Tetraodontiformes > Tetraodontidae > Takifugu > Takifugu flavidus. The sequence continues at coordinate 9,082 of NW_026621872.1, read as the reverse complement.
TGTTCCATCTATGTCTCTCAACTTACTTTTGTTCCATCTAGATGTCTCTCAACTTACTTTGTTCCATCTATATGTCTCTCAACTTACTTTGTTCCATCTATATGTCTCTCAACTTACTTTGTTCCATCTATGTCTCTCAACTTACTCTGTTCCCTCTTGTCTCTCAACTTAACTTTTGTTCCATCTATATGTCTCTCAACTTACTTTGTTCCATCTAGATGTCTCTCAACTTACTTTGTTCCATCGATATGCTCTCAACTTACTTTGTTCCATCTAGATGTCTCTCAACTTACTTGTTCCATCTATCTCTCTCTCAACTTACTTTGTTCCATCTAGATGTCTGTTAACTTACTTTGTTCCATTTATATGTCTCTCAACTTACTTTGTTCCATCTGTATGTCTCTCAACTTACTTTGTTTTCATCTAGATGTCTCTCAACTTACTTTGTTCCATCTAGATGTCTCTCAACTTACTTTGTTCCATCTAGATGTCTCTCAACTTACTTTGTTCCATCTATATCTCTCAACTTACTTTTTTCCATCTAGATGTCTCTCAACTTACTTTGTTCCATCTATATCTCTCACTTAACTTTCTTGTTCCATCTATGTCTCTCAACTTACTTTGTTCCATCTATGTCTCTCAACTTATTTTGTTCCATCTAGATGTCTCTCAACTTACTTTGTTCCATCTATATGTCTCTCAACTTACTTTGTTCCATCTATATGTCTCTCAAACTTACTCTGTTCCATCTATGTCTCTCAACTTACTTTGTTCCATCTATATGTCTCTCACTTACTTTGTTCCATCTATATGTCTCTCAACTTACTTTGTTCTTCTATATGTCTCTCAACTTACTTTGTTCCATCTATATGTCTCTCAACTTACTTTTTCCATCTATGTCTCTCAACTTACTTTGTTCCATCTAGATGTCTCTCAACTTACTTGTTCCATCGAGATGTCTCTCAACTTACTTTGTTCCATCTATGTCTCTCAACTTACTTTGTTCCATCTATGTCTCTCTCAACTTACTTTTGTTCCATCTATGTCTCTCAACTTACTTTGTTCCATCTAGTGTCTCTCAACTTACTTTGTTCCATCTATATGTCTCTCAACTACTACTTTGTTCCATCTAGATGTCTCTCAACTTACTTTGTTGTTCCATCTATATGTCTCTCAACTTACTTTGTTCCATCTATATGTCCTATCAACTTACTTTGTTCCATCGATGTCTCTCAACTTACTCTGTTCCATCTATGATGTTCTCAACTTACTTTGTTCCATCTATATGTCTCTCTTCTCACTACTTGTTCCATCTATAGTGTCTATCAACTTACTTTGTTCCATCTATATGCTCTCAACTTATTTTGTTCCATCTAGATGTCTCTCAACTTACTTGTTCCATCTATGTCTCTCAACTTACTTTCTTTCCATCTAGATGTCTGTTAACTTACTTTGTTCCATTTATATGTCTCTCAACTTACTTTGTTCCATCTGTATGTCTCTCAACTTACTTTGTTCCATCTAGATGTCTCTCTCAACTTACTTTGTTCCATCTAGATGTCTCTCAACTTACTTTGTTCCATCTAGATGTCCTCACTTACTTTGTTCCATCTATATCTCTCAACTTACTTTTTTCCATCTAGATGTCTCTCACTTACTTTGTTCCATCTATATATCTCTCAACTACTTTGTTCCATCTATGTCCTCTCAACTTACTTTGTTCCATCTATGTCTCTCAACTTATTTTGTTCCATCTAGATGTCTCTCAACTTACTTTGTTCCATCGAGATGTCTCTCAACTTTGTTCCATCTATGTCTCTCTCTCAACTTACTTTGTTCCATCTATGTCTCTCAACTTACTTTGTTCCATCTATATGTCTCTCAACTTATTTTGTTCCATCTATATGTCTCTCAACTTACTTTGTTCCATCGAGATGTCTCCTCAACTTTTGTTCCATCTATGTCTCTCAACTTACTTTTTTTCCATCTAGATGTCCTCTCAACTTACTTTGTTCCATCTATATGTCTCTCACTCTACTTACTTGTTCCATCTATGTCTCTCAACTTACTTTGTTACATCTATATGTCTCTCAACTTACTTTGTTCCGTCTAGTGTCTCTCAACTTACTTGGTTCCGTCTAGATTCTCTCACTTACTTTGTTCCATCTAGATGTCTCTCAACTTACTTTGTTCCATTATATGTCTCTCAACTTACTTTGTTCCATCTATATGTCTCTCAACTTACTTTGTTCCATCTAGATGTCTCTCAACTTACTTTGTTCCATCTAGATGTCTCTCAACTTCTCAACTTACTTTGTTCCATCGAGATGTCTCAAACTTACTTTGTTCCATCTATATGTCTCTCAACTTACTTTGTTCCATCTAGATGTCTCTCAACTTACTTTGTTCCATCTATATGTCTCTCAACTTACTTTTGTTCCGTCTAGATGTCTCTCAACTTACTTTGTTCCATCTATATGTCTCTCAACTTACTTTGTTTCCACTCGAGATGTCTCTCAACTTACTTTGTTCCATCTATATCTCTCAACTTACTTTGTTCCATCTATATGTCTCTCACTTACTTTGTTCCATCTAGATGTCTCTCAACTTACTTTGTTCCATCTAGATGTCTCTCACTTCTCAACTTCTTTGTTCCATCGAGATGTCTCTCAACTTACTTTGTTCCATCTATATCTCTCAACTTACTTTGTTCCATTTATAGTCTCTCAACTTACTTTGTTCCATCTAGATGTCTCTCAACTTCTCAACTTACTTTGTTCCATCGAGATGTCTCTCAACTTACTTTTTTGTTTCCATCTATTCTCTCAACTTACTTACTTGTTCCATTTATATGTCTCTCAACTTACTTTGTTCCATCTATGTCTCTCAACTTACTTTGTTCCATCTAGATGTCTCTCAACTTACTTTGTTCCATCTAGATGTCTCTCAACTTACTTTGTTCCATTTATATGTCTCTCAACTTACTTTGTTCCATCTATATGTCTCTCAACTTACTTTGTTCCATCTATATGTCTCTCAACTTATTTTGTTCAATCTAGATGTCTCTCAACTTACTTTGTTCCATCTATATGTCTCTTGTCTCCACTTATTTTGTTCCATCTAGATGTCTCTCAACTTACTTCCTCGCTTTTGTTCCATCTATGTCTCTCAACTTACTTTGTTCCATCGGATGTCTCTCAACTTACTTTGTTCCATCTATATCTTCAACTTACTTTGTTCCATCTTATATGTCTCTCAACTTACTTTGTTCCATCTATATGTCTCTCAACTTACTTTGTTCCATCTAGATGTCTCTCAACTTACTTTGTTTCCATCTAGATGTCTCTCAACTTCTCAACTTACTTTGTTCCATCGAGATGTCTCTCAACTTACTTTTTCCAAATCTTTATCTCTCAACTGTCCTCTCTACTTATGTTTGTTCCATTTATATGTCTCTCAACTACTTATTTTTTCCATCTATATGTCTCTCAACTTACTTTGTTCCATCTAGATGTCTCTCAACTTACTTTGTTCCATCTATATGTCTCTCAACTTACTTTGTTCTCTAGGTCTCTCCTTACTTTGTTCCACGATATCTCTCAACTTTGTTCCACTCTCTTTTACTTTCCATCTATGTCTCTCAACTTATTTTGTTCGATCTAGATGTCTCTCAACTTACTTTTGTTCCATCTATATGTCTCTCAACTTATTTTGTTTCCATCTAGATGTCTCTCACTACTTACTTGTTCTTCCATTCTAGATGTCTCTCAACTTACTTTGTTCCATCTAGTCTCTCAACTTACTTGTTTTGTTTCCATCTATATGTCTCTCAACTTACTTTGTTCCATCTATATGTCTCTCAACTTACTTTGTTCCATCTATGTCTTCTTCAACTTACTTTGTTCCATCTAGATGTCTCTCAACTTACTTTGTTCCATCGATATTGTCTCCTCAACTTACTTTGTGTTCCATCGATATGTTCTCTCAACTTACTTTGTTCCATCTATGTCTCTCAACTTACTTTGTTCCATCGAGATGTCTCTCAACTTACTTTGTTCCATCTAGATGTCCCTCAACTTACTTTGTTCCATCTAGATGTCTCTCAACTTACTTTGTTCTCATCTATACTCTCAACTTACTTTGTTCCATCTAGATGTCTCTCAACTTACTTTGTTTCCATCTAGATGTCTCTCAACTTACTTTGTTCCATCTAGATGTCTCTCAACTTACTTTGTTCCATCGAGATGTCTCTCAACTTACTCTTGTTCCATCTATGTCTCTCAACTTACTTTGTTCCATCTATATGTCTCTCAACTTATTTGTTCCATCTAGATGTCTCTCAACTTACTTTTGTTCCATCTATATGTCTCTCAACTTACTTTGTTCCATCGAGATGTCTCTCTACTTGTTCTTTGTTCCATCTATATGTCTCTCAACTATTACTTTGTTCCATCTATATGTCTCTCAACTTCTCTTTACTTTGTTCCATCTTATGTCTCTCACTTACTTTTTTTTCCATCTAGATGTCTCTCAACTTACTTTTGTTCCATCTATATGTCTCTCAACTTCTCAACTTTGTTCCATCGGATGTCTCTCAACTTACTTTGTTCCATCTATATCTCTCAACTTACTTTGTTCCTTTTATGTCTCTCAACTTACTTTGTTCCATCTATATGTCTCTCAACTTACTTTTTTTTCCGTCTAGATGTCTCTCAACTTACTTTGTTCCGTCTAGATGTCTCTCAACTTACTTTGTTCCATCTATGTCTCTCAACTTACTTTGTTCCATCTATTTCTCTCTCAACTTACTTTGTTCCATCGAGATGTCTCTCACTTACTTTGTTCCATCTATATCTCTCACTTACTTTGTTCCATCTAGATGTCTCTCAACTTCTCAACTTACTTTGTTCCATCGAGATGTCTCTCAACTTACTTTGTTTGTTCCATCTATATCTCTCAACTTACTACTTTGTTCCATTTATATGTCCTCTCAACTTACTTTGTTCCATCTATATTTCCTCTCCAACTGTCCACTTACTTTTGTTCCATCGAGATGTCTCTCAACTTACTTTGTTCCATCTATATCTCTCTCAACTTACTTTGTTCCATTTATGGTCTCTCAACTTACTTTGTTCCATCTATATGTCTCTCAACTTACTTTGTTCCATCGAGATGTCTCTCAACTTACTTTGGTTCCATTTATATGTCTCTCAACTTACTTTGTTCCATCTATATGTCTCTCAACTTACTTTGTTCCATCTATATGTCTCTCAACTTATTTTGTTCCATCTAGATCTCTCTCAACTTACTTTGTGTCCATCTATATGTCTCTCAACTTATTTTGTTCCATCTAGATGTCTCTCAACTTACTTTGTTTCCATCTATGATGTCTCTCAACTTACTTTGTTCCATCGAGATGTCTCTCAACTTACTTTGTTCCATCTATTCTCTCAACTTACTTTGTTCCATTTATATATGTCTCTCAACTTACTTTGTTCCATCTATATTTCTCTCAACTTACTTTGTTCCATCTGATGTCTCTCAACTTACTTTGTTCCATCTAGATGTCTCTCTCAACTTCTCAACACTTACTCTTTGTTCCATCGAGATGTCTCTCAACTTACTTTGTTCCATCTATATCTCTCTCAACTTACTTTGTTTCCATTTATGTCTCTCAACTTATTTTTTGTTCCATCTATATGTCTCTCAACTTACTTTGTTCCATCTAGATGTCTCTCAACTCTACTTACTTGTTCCATCGAGATGTCTCTCAACTTACTTACTTGTTCCATCGAGATGTCTCTCAACTTACTTTGTTCCATCTAGATGTCTCTCAACTTACTTTGTTCCATCTAGATGTCTCTCAACTTACTTTGTTCCATCTAGATGTCTCTCAACTTACTTTGTTCCATCTATATGTCTCTCTCAACTTACTTTGTTCCATCTATGATGTCTCTCAACTTACTTTGTTCCATCTATGTCTCTCAACGTACTTTGTTCCATCTATATGTCTCTCAACTTACTTTGTTCCATCTATATGTCCTCAACTTACTTTGTTCCATCTATGTCTCTCAACTTACTTTGTTCTCATCTATATGTCTCTCAACTTACTTTGTTCCATCTAGATGTCTCTCAACTTAACTTACTTTTGTTCCATGTAGATGTCTCTCAACTTACTTTTTTCCATCTAGATGTCTCTTAACTTACTTTGTTCCATTTATGTCTCTCAACTTACTTTTGTTCCATCTAGATGTCTCTCAACTTACTTTGTTCCATCTATGTCTCTCAACTTATTTTTTGTTCGATCTAGATGTCTCTCAACTTACTTTGGTTCCATCTTCTATGTCTCTCAACTTATTTTGTTCCATCTAGATGTCTCTCAACTTACTTTGTTCCATCTAGATGTCTCTCAACTTACTTTGTTCCATCTAGATGTCTCTCAACTTACTTTTGTTCCATCGAGATGTCTCTCAACTTACTTTGTTCCATCTATATCTCTCAACTTACTTTTTGTTCCATCTATGATGTCTCTCAACTTACTTTGTTCCATCTATATGTTCTCTCAACTTACTTTGTTCCATCTATGTCTCTCAACTTACTTTGTTCCATCTATGTCTCTCAACTTACTTTGTTCCGTCTATCTGTCTCTCAACTTACTTTGTTCCATCTATGTCTCTCTCAACTTACTTTTGTTCCATCTATATGTCTCTCCAACTTACTCTAACTAACTTTGTTTCCATCTATATCTCTCAACTTACTTTGTTCCATTTATATGTCTCTCACTTAACTTTTGTTCCATCTATATGTCTCTCAACTTACTTTGTTCCGTCTAGATGTCTCTCAACTTACTTACTTGTTGTTCCATCGAGATGTCTCTCAACTTACTTTGTTCCATTTATATGTCTCTCAACTTACTTTGTTCCATCTATAGTCTCTCAACTTACTACTTTGTTTCCATCTATATGTCTCTCAACTTATTTGTTCCATCTAGATGTCTCTCACACTTACTTTGTTCCATCTATATGTCTCTCAACTTATTTTTGTTCCATCTAGATGTCTCTCAACTTACTTTGTTCCATCTATATGTCTCTCCAACTTACTTTGTTCCATCGAGATGTCTCTCAACTTACTTTTGTTCCATCTATATCTCTCAACTTACTTTGTTCCCATTATATGTCTCTCAACTTACTTTGTTCCATCTATATGTCTCTCAACTTACTTTGTTCCATCTAGATGTCTCTCAACTTACTTTGTTCCATCTAGATGTCTCTCAACTTCTCAACTTACTTTGTTCCATCGAGATGTCTCTCAACTTACTTTGTTCCATCTATATCTCCTCAACTTACTTTGTTCCATTTATATGTCTCTCAACTTATTTTGTTCCATCTATATGTCCTCTCAACTACTTTGTTTCCATCTAGATGTCTCTCACTTACTTTGTTCCATCGATGTCTGCTCTCAACTTACTTTGTTCCATCGAGATGTCTCTCAACTTACTTTGTTCCATCTAGATGTCTCTCAACTTACTTTGTTCCATCTAGATGTCTCTCAACTTACTTTGTTCCATCTATATTCTCTCAACTTACTTTTTTCCATCTAGATGTCTCTCAACTTACTTTTGTTCCATCTAATGTCTCTCAACTTACTTTTTGTTCCATCTAGATGTCTCTCAACTTACTTTGTTCCATCGAGATGTCTCTCAACTTACTTTGTTCCATCTATGTCTCTCATTACTACTTTTGTTCCATCTATGTCTCTCAACTTACTTTGTTCCATCTATATGTCTCTCAACTTACTTTTTTCCATCTATATGTCTCTCAACTTACTTTGTTCCATCTATGTCTCTCACTTACTTTGTTCCATCTATATGTCTCTCAACTTACTTTGTTCCATCTAGATGTCTCTCAACTTACTTTGTTCCATGTAGATGTCTCTCAACTTACTTTGTTTCCATCTAGATGTCTCTTACTTACTTTGTTTCCATTTATGTCTCTCACTTATTTTGTTCGATCTAGATGTCTCTCAACTTACTTTGTTCCATCTATATGTGTCTCTCAACTTATTTTGTTCCATCTAGATGTCTCTCAACTTACTTTGTTCCATCTATATGTCTCTCAACTTACTTTGTTCCATCTATATGTCTCTCAACTTACTTTGTTCCATCTAGATGTCTCTCAACTTACTTTGTTCCATCTAGATGTCTCTCAACTTTCAACTTACTTTGTTCCATCGATATGTCTCTCAACTTACTTTGTTCCATCTATATCTCTCAACTTACTTTGTTCCATCTATATGTCTCTCAACTTATTTTGTTCCATCATATGTCTCTCAACTTACTTTGTTCATCTAGATGTCTCTCAATTACTTTGTTCCATCGAGATGTCTCTCAACTTACTTTGTTCCATCGAATGTCTCTCAACTTACTTTGTTCCATCTAGATGTCTCTCAACTTACTTTGTTCCATCTAGATGTCTCTCAACTTACTTTGTTCCATCTAATGTCTCTCAACTTACTTTGTTCCATCTAGATGTCTCTCAACTTACTTTGTTCCATCTAGATGTCTCCAACTTACTTTGTTCCATCTAGATGTCTCTCAACTTACTTTGTTCCATCGAGATGTCTCTCAACTTACTTTGTTCCATCTATGTCTCTCAACTTACTTTGTTCCATCTATGTCTCTCAACTTACTTTGTTCCATCTATATGTCTCTCAACTTACTTTGTTCCATCTATATGTCTCTCAACTTACTTTGTTCCATCTAGATGTCTCTCAACTTACTTTGTTCCATGTAGATGTCTCTCAACTTACTTTGTTCCATCTAGATGTCTCTTCAACTTACTTTGTTCCATTTTATGTCTCTCAACTTACTTTGTTCCATCTAGATGTCTCTCAACTTACTTTGTTCCATCTATGTCTCTCAACTTACTTTGTTCCATCTAGATGTCTCTCAACTTACTTTGTTCCATCTAGATGTCTCTCAACTTACTTGTTCCATCTATATCTCTTTCTCAACTTACTTTGTTCCATCTATAGTCTCTCAACTTACTTTGTTCCATCTATGTCTCTCAACTTACTTTGTTCC
>NW_026621871.1:0-22082 GCF_003711565.1 Takifugu flavidus | reverse complement strand
GCTTAGCATATGACAAGATGTACTAACGCTACTCATGCCAAGCTAATGTTACAATGTCAGCAAGTTCAACAGAAGGCTAAGACGACAAGTTCTGCTTACACAGATAAAATCCATACCACTGTTGATTGTGGTAAGTCAAAACAGGAACAAGTATCATGTGTGCATTGAGAAATTCTGGTAAGACATGGTGGGTTAAGAAAAGGTCAGGTCCATGTTCTGCTGAGACAAAGGAAATCACCTGAGGTAGGGCGAACAACAAGTGACATATGAACTGTATATAGGATGGATACGGGCCAGCCTTAGATAGTCTTTTCAGGGGACCATGCTGACAGACAGGCTGTGTACTTGAACAGACTCTGAAGCTTCATAACTTGTCTTGCCAATACATTTTGAGTGTTGCTATGCTGAAACTATCTTGCCTATCCTGTCATCTGTTCTTACTTATCAACAAACGTGCATGGACTTGGAGGGCGATCCGACGCCAGCTCGCAGCATTCGATTTCGAGGTTTGCTACGGGCCTGGCAAAAGTAATGCCAATGTAGATGCCTTTCCTTGCCTACACCCACCTTTAGCCGTGGACTTCAACATCATAGCCTTTGGTACCTCTCTTCCACCACCCTTGCAGCAAGCCTTCCAAGCTCGAGGCCTGATGACTCACAGGGTGCTATCCACATTTTCCCTCCACATTTGCCAGTAGACATTGGTACCCTTCAGTAGGCTGATGCTGTAAACCACAAGTTTTGTACATTTTGCTGGGAGAAGCGATGCCCTGAGGAGCAGAAATACTCGGCTGACTGGGTGTGTTGGGGTGGTTTACAGGCAGGTTTTGCACTCTGATGGTGGGGAAGTGGTGCCTTCTGGTACTTCTGCCAGCTGCTCTAAAAGAGCTGGTCCTTACTGAGGTTCACCAGAGAAATTATTGATGCTAATTCAGTCCAATCCAGTCCTTCTTCTTGGGTGACCTCATCTTCTTCTTCCAGCCTCATTTGGTGTTGGTGCAGTCCTTCTTCTCCATTGTCTTCCCAAATGGCCAGATCAGAGGTCATATTCCTGTCCAGGAACTTATCAATCACCAGTAAATTATGCTGTCACGTTTTACGATGAGGGTCTACCATTTCCTGTCTGCCTGGCTCCAACTGTCTAAACAGCATTCATGTCAAGGAAGGGTCAACTGACTTGCTTATGTGTATTCCTACTAAAGATTATATACTATCCCTAACTTCTAAACTAACTGTAACATAAAACAAAAACATATAGTATAACACATGCTAATAAGATAAAAGATGCTAACAAGATAAAATAATTCTCTTCAATCCCCCTTTTGGTCTAGCCTAAGCTAGGCCAATATAACAATTCACTGACCGCTCCCTTTGCTGTAATCAAGAATAATAGAAGTTTAATCATGGTGCCATCTTCTTTAGATGTTCCCGGATCTGTCCAAGCGTTCTCTGTGAATTATCTGCTGGGGTACATTGATTCCAGTGATACCAGAGTTAGGGTTAATGTGTTAGGGTGTTAGTATGTTAGGGTTAGGGTTAACATGCGATGTTCACGCTGCAACTTCAAAGGGACCAGTCCACCTGGGCTCTGACCACTTTCACTTGATGACTCTCAGAAGAACCCACTCAGCTGTGTGTGGAATTCCTGGATCTTCACTGACTGTGGTTACAGAGGTTGCCTGTTGGGAGAAAACTGAGAGAGTCGTTTTTAGTTGAACAAAATAAGATTTATATTTCATAAAAGTGCTGGGCTGGCCTAAGGATTTTCTGCTCCTGGTCCCGGAAAGAGAACACCCCTCTCGAGCTCAAAGGGGGTGAATCCTGTTCGGGAGCTAACAGAGCTTCTTACTGACATCAAGGCTATTGGAAGCGCCTGTGTCCATTTCATTCCACTGTAAGCACATATGTTGCCAATTTTGCTCTTCAGTGTTTGATTCATTCTTTCTACCTGCGCCTAACGCCTTCTCTACTTCTTGTAAATCTTTATTCTTAAAATTAGTTCTATTATCAGACCTAATTTGTTTGGGGAAACCATGTGTCAGATTAATCAAAAATTCTATTCCCACTATTGCTGCTTGTACCTGCTGAAGCAATGCTCTCTCCCACCTCCATCTGCCAGAATCCTCCACTGTGTTCAGCCTGCTGAATGTCAGATCTCTGGTGAATAATATGTTTTTAAGTAACAATTTCATATCCTGTCATAATCTTGAGCTCTTCACTGTCTCCTTGGTTATCCTTTGTTGTAATAGAATAAAACAGGGGTGGCAAACTTGTTTTCACTGAATGCCACATTGGAACAATGGTTGCCCTCAAAGGAACAGACCTAAATGTAAGAATGAATAATGTATGTAACCAAATATAATGTAAAACACGGACATGCATTTGCCCCCCCATCTTTCTTGAAAAAGCCTTCCATCTGAATTAATCTGCCTCTTTCTGGACATTTTAGGATCATTTGTGGATATTTCAATCTCAATTTCAATGTGCATGATGCATATACATACACTGCAATCTAGTAGCAGGATGCCCTCACTTTGCAGGTAACACAATCGAAATGCATTGTGAGAAATGTAGTCTGTGGTCAAGGCACACCTTAAAGAAGCATAGACCTATTTTGACACAGATTTTTAAGACCAATTAAACACTCACAAGCTACATAAAATGACATGGCAGGCCACATCTGGCCTGTGGATCTTGAGGTTGACACATGTGGCCTAAACTTTTAGGTTAAGACTCTGAACAAAGCACATATGGATTAAGGGCATGAAGTCTGACGACCTAACTATCCCTTGACCCAGTCTTTTATAGAAAGACATATGTAAATTATTGATGCTAATTCAGTCCAATCCAGTCCTTCTTCTTGGATGACCCCATCTTCTTCTTCCAGCCTCCTTTGGTGTTGGTGTGGTCCTTCTTCTCCATTATCTTCTCCAGATGGCCAGGTCCGAAGTCATATTCCTGCCAAGGAACTTATCAACACCAGTAAACTACGATGTCATGTTTTACGATGGGGGTCTACCATTTCCTGTCTGGCTGGCTCCAACTGTCTGACCAGTATTCAGGTCAAGGAAGGGTCAACTGACTTGCTTATGTGTATTCCTACTAAAGAGTATATAGTATTCCTAACTTCTAAACTAACTTTAACATAAAACAAAACATATAGTATAACACATGCTAATAAGATAAAAGATGCTAACAAGATAAAATAATTCTCTTCAATCCCCCTTTTGGCCTAGCCTAAACTAGGCCAATACTACCAAATTATTGTCAATTCCCTTAAATCTCTCCATCACTTACTCCCATCAAGGGAATGGTTTCCCTTCGAATTTGAGCCATCTGGTAAAGAGGAGGTTGCTTTCCTTCAATTGCAGTTACGATTATACGATTACATAGAGAACGAATACAAGGAATACAACAACAACCACACAAAATTAAGCCGGCAGTTGCAGAAATTAATGACATCAAAACAGATACAATGATCACTTTCCATTTACCAAACATTCTATCCATCCATTTCTCTAGTGGATTAGTTACACCAGAATGCTCCTTCATTTCGTCTGACAATGTCCGCAAACCTTCCAGTGCCCGGGTCACAGAACCATCTGGAGCTGTATTATTAGGAATGAATGTACAACATTGATCTCCAAACATAGCGCAAACCTCTCCTTTTTCTGCTAAAAGCATATCAAGTGCCATTCTATTTTGCACAGTCATCAAAGAAGTGGCTGCAACCTGTTCTGACAGGCCAGCCACTGCATCTCTGGTGAGATTCGCCAATCGCTGCACATTATAATGAACATAATTGATTCTATCCACATTCTTATTTGGGGTTATAGGAAACAGTGCAGAGATTAAAGGTAAATTTTCAAATCCAGCTGATACCTGGTCCACTAATTTATATTCATCAGGGACTCCCCTTGGAATTCCAATTGAATCAATATATGTTGGGGATCCCTGTGTGAGATCAAAAGATGTTCCTCTCCTATGTCTAATTGAAGGTAGCACCTGCTCCCCCTTTGGACTTAATAAAGTGATAGGGAGTAGGAGACGAACCAGAGTACATGTTCCTGACCAATCGGGTGGGATTGCTGGCATCAGAGTGTGCGGATCACAGTGCCAAAACAAATCAGCTCGATGAACTGGAAAGTGTGAAGCGTTACTCCATGTAGTGACATTTACCATGTACTTACACCATGTTGAAGGCAAGTCACCTACCAACCTTCTTCCCATTCGTGACAAGCAGGTAAAATTGGATCTGACTGAAACAAATGTAGGAGGAGCTGTCTTATTCGAGACCACTGGAAAAAGATCTGACAAAGTGGAACAATTCACAGGATTATCATACATGTGTAAACTTAACATACAATGAAATCCCTGAGGGTCTGCTTCTACAAGCAATCGGGGCAGGGGTATATATTAGGTCTAGCAGCAGAGCAGGCAACACAATTTGTCATTTTTTGATCCTTTGCTGTAGCCTGGATCCATTCCAACCAAATATTTACATCCTCATAGCCTGTAGCAATCTTCACCCCATCTTCCGCAGTAAATTTACTGAAATCTACTGCTACTACATTAGGATCGGCCACTGGAGTTGCCAAAGTTGGTACAGGGATTGAATTATTCCTAAAATTAATTTGAATTATACCTTTAGGATCTTGACCTCCAACATGTACACCTAACACTATGAATAACCTATCATCACCTTCATTATTTATTATCTCCGAAAAATAATGCATACTTTAATAGAGAATAATAAAGGATTCAACCCCTTATGATTCCGCCCTGCTAAAAGTCCTCTAGTGAATGTAATTTTTTCCCAGTTTTCTTTTGACCAGCCATGTGGAGGAGAGGCACTCCAAGCCTGCCCTGTCCACCAGTTAACATAATCCCAACCTGAACACATTGCCCCAAAACGTGGCCCATAACCATTTTGGCAAATCTGATGGACATTTCTATACATACATAAGTAAACATCCATGTTCCTCCAATTTCCAGGGTCTCTACAGCCACCTATGACCTCACATAAATCAAACTGAAATGTTGTATCACTCCCTTTGGTGTAATCAAGAATCACCCCTGTGTAACCCAGGCAGATCTCTCCCACGTTGCCTTGAGATCCTCCCCACAACGCACACAAAAGTAGAACTGTAATCATTGTGCCGTCTCCTGTAGATGTTTCCGAATCTGTCCAAGCGTTCTCTGTGAATTACCTGCTGGGGTACATTGATTCCAGTGATACCAGAGTTAGGGTTAATGTGTTAGGGTGTTAGTATGTTAGGATGTTAGGGTTAACATGTGATGTTCACTCTACAACTTCAAAGGGACCAGTCCACCTGTGCTCTGACCACTTTCACTTGATGACTCTCAGAAGAACCCACTCAGCTGTGTGTTGAGTTCCTGGATCCTTACTGGATGTGGTTGCTGAAGTTGCCTGTTGGGAGAAAACTGAGAGAGTTGTTTTTAGTTGAACAATTTATATTTCATACAAGTGCTGGGCTGGCCTATGGATTTTCTGCTCCTGGTCCCAGAAAGGGAACACCCCGCTCGAGCTCAAAGGGGGTGAATCCTGTTCGGGAGCTAACAGAGCTTCTTACTGACATCAAGGCTATTGGAAGCGCCTGTGTCCATTTCATTTCACTGTGAGCACATATCTTGCCAATTTTGCTCTTCAGTGTTTGATTCATTCTTTCTACCTTCCCTTGTGAATATGGGTGATAGACGGTGCCAAATGCATGTTTAAGGCCTAATGGTTTTTCTACTTCTTGTAAATCTTTATTTTTAAAATGAGTCCCATTATCAAACCTAATTTGTTTGGGAAAACCATGTGTTGGAATATATTGATTAATCAAAAATTTAATAACACTTTTTGCATCTTCTGCTTCTTTTTGCATCTTCTTTTACGGGAACCGCCTCTGGGCAGCCAGTGTATGCATCCACTGCCACCAAGAGATATCGGAACCCATTGACTCAGTCTATCATGTCAGTGAAATCTATAATTTTCTGGCCCTGTCATGGGGGCAACTGGAAACTTTCCCTCATGTGGTCGAATTGTTGATTTTACATTAAATCGTGTGCATATTGAACATTTTCTCATTCATGGTTTCCCGCAGTGTGTCAGGCCGTGGGCCTCTTCCAGAACGGCATCTACCAGACCGGGCGGGAGAACCGGTCTGCCGTCTGGGCCCCGCCAAATTCCTTCAACTTTCACAGCCCCCCTTTCCTTCCAAACTGTTTTTTCATGTAGAGAAACTTCTTCTTGATCACAACTAAGTCTTTCCCTATCATATCTTGGAAGAATTTCGTGAACTGTTTTCTCTGCGAACAACAAATTGTAACTTGGTTTATAACCTGCAGCCTTCTTTGCTGCCTGATCTACAGCCTCATTACCTCTTCCCTCCAGAGAGTTCTCTTTGCTGTAACCTTTACACTTTACGACTGTGACCTCGCTGTTTCCATGAGTGCCTGTGCCAATTGCCTCATCTCTGCCTCATGTTTTATAGGAGATCCTGATGCTGTGTTAAAACCTGCCCGCAACCATTGACAAAGTTCTAAGTGTATTGCTCCCACTACATATGCTGAATCTGTATAGATAGTCACTCTCTTTCCCTTTGATATTTCTAATGCTCTAATAACTGCCTTCAATTTTGTAAGTTGTGCTGACTCTTTACCATCTGGATCCTTTAACGGCTCCGTCTTAAGATCTACTCTGATTTTTTCATCTTTCTTCACTTTCTCTTCACATCTTTGTGGTTCACCCTCTCCCATACCATCTGCCATATTGATCCCTTCATGTGTGTATGTTAGGTGTGGTGCCGTTAAAATCTTGTCCATCCTGGTCTGCCTAAGTGAGGTCATGGTGAATGCTGCTGAACTGACCAGTGATACCACACTATGTGTTGTAAGAACTGTCAGAGCATGACCCATCACTAAATGTGCTGTTTTTTGTAAAAGTTTTGCTAGCCCTGCTACATGCCTTACACACGATGGCTGCCTGTTTTCAATGGGGTCCAGCATTATACTTGCATACATTAATACTTTCCTTTCACCCCCTTTTTTCTGAAAGAGAACACCATTTACTGTATGTTCTCCTTCAGAAACATCCAAAAAGAAAGTATCTTTATATTCCGGAATGGCATAACATGCAGATGTCGTGAGTGCCTGTTTAAGAGCAATGAACGCTTTCTCTCCCTCAGTTGTCCATGTTAGCCGGGCTGCCAAATCACGCATTCCCTGTTCATTCACCATTGCACGTAGGAGCGTAGTCTTTTCTGAATATGCAGGAATAAAATGTCTACTATTGCTCGCGAGACCCAGAAATGACAACATTTCCTTTACAGTCTCTCATACCACTCATTCTGTTCAGCAAAGTCGACCTGTGCAGCCACACCTTCAGGCCCAACACACAAACACAGTGATGTAATCATCCAGAAATTTCCCTGTAACTTTTCTCCAAACGCATCCTGATACACCTCATTATTTTCACGGTCGTAAAATAGGGTGACATGATAGGGATCAACTGGCGGGGCAAAAGGACTTAGCATCGACAACCAGGGCCTCCAGCTCTGAAACAATGCCACAACACCGACACCAGGTGAGGTCTCAGGCTCAAGTTCTCCCCAATAAATATCTGCCCACACCCCCTGTTCTGGAGAGGGTGTCGGACTCATCAGAATTTGTCCCTTCACACCTTGGTGTGAAATACAGCAGTTCAATTTCAGTCCGTTAGGAACTTGCCCCACCAGACCTTTATCTCCACACAGAATAGCTGCTCCTGTCCTCACCAGGAGATCTCGTCCCAACAGGTTGATAGGGCAATGTGGTGAAATCAAAAAAGAGTGCAACACAGTCTATCCGGCAAAACGAGTCACTAATGGCACCGAAAACGGCAGTCTCTCCGGGCTTCCTGAGAACCCCACAAGCTCGACGGTGTCAGATGAAATCAGCTCCGGTGTTAAATTCCATGAGATGGTGGAACACTGCCTGGTACCTCCGGGTAGTTGTGATATGGACAGTCCCTTTGCCAATGACCATACCCTTTGCAGGCGTGACACTGATCTCGGCCTAAGTACCCGCCTATCAAGCCGTATCCCTGCCTGCCGCGTCTCCCACACATGCCTCCCCTTGGACTGACCCAATACGGGTTTATCAGAGCAAAATCTTGTTGCGGACCCAATTGATCTGGCTGCACCTGCCGAGAAAACTGCTGAACCATCTGTTTCTCTTCCTTGTGTTTATCATTAAACTTTTTCAGTGCTTCATCTAACTGCATTTTTAGGAGCTGTTCCTGCGCTGTCATCACCTCCTCTTTCTTTCCCTGTTGTTTAGAACCAGGATGGCACCCTGTGGCACACATCCATTCCTCTTTACACCTCGTAAGGAATCCATGTGCCGACTCACTTTCCTCCCACTTAAATCTTCTGCATTGCTCCTGGAGATACTGGAAATATCTGTCTCATAGCTTCAGCAACCCTGGTTGCACAAGGGCCAAAACGTGCAGCATTGGGTCTGTCTTTAATGCCTGATGCTACCTCAACTTTATCCAAATCCCAGAGAGATACCTGTCTCCCTAAAATTCCTCTAAAGTCTCCCATTGCCAACTGCATGCTCTGTGTTAAACTGAAAAGGCTGGACATCCACTTGCCGCCTCCCTCTGCAGGTGGGGGCATCTTATCCACCAAACAATTAATGTATGTGATAGCAAATGGAACATATACTGGTTTCTGTCCTCCTCTTTTCTGTATCAGAGGGGCCTGTAGCTGCGGTCTTTCTGAAACGGGCCCCTTACTCCTTGTGTGTATTCCTGTTTGACCCACCTCCTCATTATTTATGGCCCTTGTCAGCGGTAAAGCTCTATACTCACACTCACTCTCTTCCCATGGTTCTAATTCATAATTTCCCATACTTGAACCCGGATCCTTTTCATGTAATTCTGCCTGAGATTCAACAGGCTCCTGAAGCTCCAATTCTCCAATAAATGTAGCCGGAACTTTGAGGGTGTCTGTCTTACTCTCACTCTCCTTTTTATCACTGCCATAAATCAGTCTTGCCTTCTCCTCCCTGCGTTCAGCCCTGGCAAATCCTCCTGAGAGATCAGCTCTTTTCACTTGTTTTGTTTGATTGCTAGATGTTTTGAAGACGTTTAATGCAGATTTTTGACTATCTTGTTTTTAAAATATAGTTTGTTGGGAGATTTTAGGGCGAACCACCTGAGCTTCTTCTCTAAATTCAATTTTTCCTAAGTTACCTTCAACCTCTTCCTGTCCCTGTTTGATCTTTCTAACCTGTCTCCAAAGTTCACCCACTGTCTCACGTAACTCCTGCATTTCTTCATTTCTGTCCACATCTAACTGACCACTGTTAATAGTCAAAACTGGCAATTGATATGGGGGTGGGGAAGAGGTAGTAGGTAATGATGGATAAAGAGTGGTGTTAAGTGTCAGTGTCTGGTTTGGATCTTCTAATGAAGGTTTCTCTACATTGGGCACTCGTGTGACCCCCCTAGATCTGAAATAGTGCACCGCTGCACATGTCACAGCCACAACATATATCCTTCGACGCTTATCTTCTAACTCCTTACCCTGTTTTTGCCACGATTCTCCTGCTATAAAACCTAATTTTGGATTATCAAGATGATCCTGTAATATGGTGTGAGTTTCTGACTCCCACTTACACAATGCTTCAGCTAAATTAACCTTCACCTCTGGAGGGGGAAGTATCTTCTGCTTCTGAGCTTCCTTCCACAACTTTCTTATTGCATCCAATTCTCTTTCCCTGTTCTCTTCTTTCATGCCACTCACCACCTGATCAAGAGTCCACTTCCACTGTTCTTCCACAGACCGAGGATAGGGAGAACATTCTCCCTGATCCCAACATGATTTACCACATTCTAGTTTCATCTTTAACTATGCTCCCAAGTGAGATTGAATGTGAATGACTCCAACGGTCAACTCAATGTCTCAGTGAAACAAGCTTCTAGACCAAACTTTGTTGGTCCGGTTCCACTCTGGGGGTTAATTCCCAAGGACAAAGAGCCTTTTAATTCACGTTCACTCTGGGACTTTTCAACCCACACAAAAACACAAATCTCGGGCGTCGGGAGTGTTCGTCCCGTCAACTGCGCTCCGAGTCCCAACCCAAATCTTTTTCATATACAGTGCTGTGTATACAGCAATACAGCACTGTACTAGTTCCGGTTTACTCTAACCGTCTATTCCCTGTTTTTTCAACAGTACTTCCGGCCTCTAACCGTATTTCCCTGTTTTTTCAACAGTACTTCCGGACTCTAACCGTATTTCCCTGTTTTTTCAACAGTACTTCCGGCCTCTAACCATATTTCCCTGTTTTTTCAACAGTACTTCCGGACTCTAACCGTAATTCCTGCAGTCGTTTCAATATTTTCTATATTTGTATCTGGAATTTATAACTAGGACACTTCAATTGACAGTGACGACAAATTTGGAAATTGCCAATGTGCAGAGCTTTTGATTAAACAGGTGTCTGCTTACCTTTTATTAGGGGTCCCTTTGTCGTCAGTTGTCCTCCGAAGTGACCGTTGTTGAATTCTTTGCCTCAGATGACTTCTCTGTCTTCATCACGTCGGGGTCACCAAATTGTTGGATTGCAGTACCTCTCGTGTGTCACTGCCAATCCGTGTGTTCTTTAAATGAAGACTTCAAGTAAACAAATGTCAATTTCAAAATGTATTTAGCAAACAGATGTATTTAGCAAACAGATGTATTTAGCAAACAGAATCAATTCAAGATACAAATATTACAGAGCTCTGGGCCAGTTCATAACCCTAGCAACAAGAAGTCAATTGTCAGGGCATGAAGTCTGATGACCTAACTATCCCTTGACCCAGTCTTTTATAGAAAGACATATGTAAATTATTGATGCTAATTCAGTCCAATCCAGTCCTTCTTCTTGGATGACCCCATCTTCTTCTTCCAGCCTCCTTTGGTGTTGGTGTGGTCCTTCTTCTCCATTATCTTCTCCAGATGGCCAGGTCCAAAGTCATATTCCTGCCAAGGAACTTATCAACACCAGTAAACTACGTTGTCATGTTTTACGATGGGGGTCTACCATTTCCTGTCTGGCTGGCTCCAACTGTCTGACCAGTATTCAGGTCAAGGAAGGGTCAACTGACTTGCTTATGTGTATTCCTACTAAAGAGTATATAGTATTCCTAACTTCTAAACTAACTTTAACATAAAACAAAACATATAGTATAACACATGCTAATAAGATAAAAGATGCTAACAAGATAAAATAATTCTCTTCAAGACATACTGGAGTACTCGAGTTGTTAAGTATAGACAAGAAGAAGGAGAAGCATGATAAGCAAGGCAGAGTATAAATTGTCAGAGAAATGGTTGGAACAAAGTACCCTTAAAAACAAGGAAGAGAAAGAAAGGGCTCGGAACAGAAAGGAGAAAATAGCAGTAGCAGAAGATGAGACCGCTGCTAAAAGGCGACCCCCTGATCTAGAGCCACAGCCCCCAGAGGCAGCGACAGAGGAGGAAGAGAATGCACCACTTCCAGAGCAGACAGAGTTTATCGTGCCTCCCCCTGCACGAGATCCCCACAAATAACAGAAGGGAATGCAGCGAAGAAAGGAGCTAAACCCAAACAACAGTTGGCCTCCACTCTTCAACCGTTCCTACCCTCTCCATGTCCGTATAATTTAAAAGTAGAGACAAGAAGTGCAAGAAAGGCAAAACAAGATAACGTTTATCCCTTCGTTGCCTTGGAGCAACATAAAAAAACTTTTCACCCGTCAAACCCATTCATAGATGTTTATCCCATGGTAGAAGTAGCACACCCAAATGCAGGAGCCAATGCTCAGACTCCTCGTACTATGTTAGTGTACAGACCATGGACGAAAGAAGAGAGACAGAAAGCTCTGCAAGACATTCCTCCCATAGAGGAGGGACCTGAGGAGTTCATAAGAGCCTTAGAAGGGACCAGATTAAGTTTTCATCTGAATGGCCATGAAATGTTTCAATGTTTTATGAATCTATTCAGCAACAAGTGGCACACTATAGGAGGAAATTTCACCGGCGCCAATGCCCGAAATGAGGTTTTGGAAGCTGACACCCAACCCCTGAAACAAGCCTTACGACCACTGTATGAGAGAATCAGAGAGAATTTTGCCTATGGCAAAATTTCCCAAACACGCCAGAAAGATGATGAAAGCCCATTAGACAACCTTGACCGCCTGAAAACCATTTTTAGACAGAATTCCGGAATCCCTTGTAATAATGATGAAGCTGGACCCTACCAGCAAAAGCTGAAGCTGTTTGTAATCAAAAAATATGTAGACAAACATTGGATCCATCAGCGCACTGGCAACATTACACAAGCCCTTGACTATGCTCTACATGCACATAATCTGATAAAGAAAGGGAAAGATAACATATTTTCCTTAGACACAGAAGACATGATAGTCGCATATGCTAGACAACAACCTCACAGACAAAGAGGAGGATCCAGAAGGAGCACGATGGGAAGAGGAAGACGTCGTAGACCTCCAGGCGGTGAAAGAGGCAGATCAGGAAATGATGACACCTGCTGGAACTGCGGAAAAAGGGGACATTTTGCCTGAGACTGCAAGGGAGGAGACAAAAAACCTCACAATCCAAACTCCTCTCAGGACTGATGTCAGGACAATGTAACAGTTGTCCAGACGATGTAGAACTTAGCGAAAATGAAAAGGTAAATGACAAAGACACGACAGAACAAGAAACCTGACCTGCAGGCAGTGATGGAGCTGGTAGCTGCCAGCCGACACGA
Organism: Takifugu flavidus; assembly: GCF_003711565.1. Taxonomy (NCBI): domain Eukaryota; kingdom Metazoa; phylum Chordata; class Actinopteri; order Tetraodontiformes; family Tetraodontidae; genus Takifugu; species Takifugu flavidus. Next base: position 9,290 of record NW_026621871.1, on the reverse strand, counting down.
AGACTTGCCATATAGAGAAATAAATTTCAATGGAAAAGTTTATAATTGCCTCTGTGACTCCAGAGCATGCAGAACAGTATTGAAAACACCTCCCCCAAGACATACACACTCAGATGTACTATTAAGTGTTAGGTCAGCCTCAGGAGAAGCAAACCTCCTAGCACTTTCAAGACCCATAAAAGTGACTGATGTAAATTCAGGCAGAACGTGCAAAAGCCCTATCCTAGTGAGCAAAGACTGCCCCATCAACCTCCTGGGAAGAGATGTGATGAAGAAACTCGGCATATGCATAGTGCCCACAGACACAGGAATGAAGGCCGTTCTAAAGGAGGAGCAGGAGGACTCTTTCGTGATGCAGGGAAAAGGAACCCCTCACTACTACTGGACTTTGGACCTGGGACCAGCACCAATGGCTAGGGAGCTGCTCAGAAAAGCCAGACAACATCAAAAGGCTAAAAGCGTCAAATACATGTCAGACACAGACCTACATGTAACCATGGAATACAAGCAGACCCCAGGGCCAGACCCACTGTATGAAAAGATATTTCACAGAAGGAGGAGTCAAGCGATCACCATACAACACCTGTATGTGAGCCCTGAGACAGGAGAAGCAGCAGCCTCTGTCCTGCTGGACCGTGAGCAGAAAAAGCTGTGTAATTTCATAAACCCGCATATTTCCCTGTCAAAAGAACCCACAGGATAAATGGCAAAGTCTGTCAGGATTCACATCAGCAGCAAAAAGAGGAAAATATGTAAACATGCCAGACACAGAATGGAAGCAAGATCCAGGAACAGGTGTGCTCAAACTCGACCTGTACTGGAGAACTACGGTGGAGCCAAAGACACACCTTGACAGCTCAGACTGACAGGAAGTGATGGTGAGTGAGGAACTCAGCCCTGAATTACAAGAAGTTCCTTCTGGGCTGTGGTCCACCTCACCCATAGACAGCAAGTAAACTGGAGCTTCCGTCTCATTCCTCTGATGGCAACAGTGCCAGTAGTGCTAATTCCTGTGACGTGTGGTTAATGGATATATACACACCTCAATTCAGGTCAAGCGAAAGATAGGTTAACTATTGTTATTTACCGTATTGGCCCGAATATAAGACGGTGTTTTTGCGTTGAAATAAGACTGAAAAAGTGGGGGTCGTCTTACATTCGCGGTCTAGACATTATACCCATTCACAACGCTAGATGGCGCCATATATATATTTAAAGCGAATGCTGAACTTAACGTCCCAGGCCAAAGCGAACCCCTGTCACGAAGAAGAAAATAAAAATAGCGGTAGCACGAAGAAGAAAAGTAAAAAATAGCGGTAAGAAAGAAAAGAGAAGAAAATAAGAGAAGAGATAACAGAAAATAGAGAAATGTAGCGACAATCTGGAGAAAAGTGGGTCGAAGATATAATCATTTGTTACAGATGTACTGTAATTATTTTCTGTATAAAAATTACATTTGGTGTTCAAAAAGTCTTTTTTCAAACTTGAGTCTTGAAAAAGAGGGGGTCGTCTTATAATCAGGGTCGTCTTATATTCGGGCCAATACGGTACATGATAAGGTCTCCTACTTATTACTGCATGTTTGATATTTTGTTTAAATTCAGTAACCAACTAATGCAAATGGTAGTCTGCCAGATGCATTGTTTTGTTTGTTTTTTGGTTTGTACAGTAATGCATTTTTCCGGTTGGCTCACCACCTGCAGGAGGGGCCAAGGGGGTCGGGTGCATTGTGTGTTGGGTAGCGGCCGAAGGCAGGGACCTTGGCGGTCTGATCCCCAGCTGCATAAACTGGCTCTAGGGACATGGAATGTCACCTCGCTGGTGGGAAAAGAACCTGAGCTGGTGCAAAGGTTGAGAAGTTCCGACTAGACATAGTCGGCCTCACCTCGCCGCACAGCAAAGGCTCTGGAACCAGTCTTCTCGAGAGGGGTTGGACTCCCTATCACTCTAGAGTTGCCGATGGCGAGAGGCAAAGGGCAGGGGTGGCAATTCTCGTTGCTTCCCAGCTCAGTATATTGGAGTTTGAGGGTAGCCTCCCTTCGCCTTCGGGTGGGGGGACGGATCCTGATTGTTGCAGTTCAGCGTATCCACCCTTTTTGGAGTCCTTAGAGGGAGTGCTGGAAAGTGCTCCTTCTGGGGGCTCCCGCGTCCTCCTGGGTGACTTCAATGCTCACGTTGGCAACGACAGTGTGACCTGGAGAGGTGTGATTGGGAAGAACGGCCCCCCTGATCTGAACCCAAATGGTGTTTTGTTATTGGACTTCTGTGCTTGTCTCAGATTGTCCATAACAAACACCTTGTTCAGGCATAAAGGCGTCCACATGTGCACTTGGCACCAGGATGCCTTAGGCCGCAGATCGATGATCAACTTTGTGGACGTGTGATCGGATTTGCGGTTGCATGTTCTGGACACTCGGGTGAAGAGAGGGGCGGAGCTGTCAACTGATCACCACCTGGTGGTGAGTTGGCTCCGATGGTGGGGAAGGATGCCGGACAGACCCGGCAGGCCCAAACGTGTTATGAGGGTCTGCTGGGAACGCTTGGCAGAGTCTCCCGTCAGAAGGAGCTTTAACTCACACCTCCGGGAGAGCTTTGACCATGTCCCAGGGAAGGCGGGGGACATTGAGTCCAAGTGGACCATGTTCCATGCCTCCATTGTTGAGGCGGCTGACCGGTGCGGTGGCTGCAAGGTGGTTGGTGCCTGTCATCCCGAACGCGCTGGTGTTCCAACTATAGGGGGATCACACTCCTCAGCCTCCCTGGTAAGGTCTATTCAGGTGTACTGGAAATAAGGGTCCGCCGGATAGTCGAACCTCAGATTCAGGAGGAGCAATGTGGTTTTCGTACTGGGCGTGGAACAGTGAACCAGCTCTACACCCTCAGCAGGGTCTTCGAGGGTGCATGGGAGTTTGCCCAACCAGTCCACATGTGTTTTGCGCTACGTGAAGCCGACTCCAGCGACCATAGTTAAGTGCATTCCGGGGGCCACAGCGGGCGACATAGAAGCAAATTTATGGCTGCTGGCGAGATGTAAACATAAATTTGATAAAGTTATTATTCACGTCGGAGCCAACGACACCCGGCTTCGTCAGTCGGAGGTCACCAAAATTAACATAGAGTCGGTGTGCAACTACGCAAAAACGATGTCGGACTCCGTAGCATTCTCTGGTCCCCTCCCCAATCTGGCCAACGATGAGATGTTTAGCCGCATGTCGCCGCTTCGTCGCTGGCTGTCACGGTGGTGCCCCGAAAACCAGGTGGCCTTTATAGACAATTGGAGCACTTTTTGGGGAAAACCTGGTCTGATTAGGAGAGACGGTGTCCATCCCAAACGGGATGGTGCCGCTCTCATTTCTAGTAATTTGGCTAATTTTATTAGACCCAAAGTGACCTAACAATCCAGGGTCCAGACAAGGATGCAGAGTTGTAGTCTTACACACCTCTCTGCTGCTTCCATAGAACCCTCATCCACCAACAAAAACATATTTAACACTATAGAGGTAGTCTCTGTTCCACGGTTAAAAGTTCACCAAGCACAGAGCAGGGGAGCGGTCAATCACCATAATCTTATTAAAATTAATACTAAAGCACAAGTTGGAGAAACTAATATCACAATTAAGTGTGGACTGTTAAATATTAAATTTATTTTGTGTAAATCCCTGTTAGTACACAACCTGATAGCGGATCATCACATTGATTTATTTTGTCTTACTGAGACCTGGCTTCAGGAGGAGGAGTATGTTAGCTTAAATGAATCTACTCCTCCTACCCATCTTAATTCCTCGTGTTACTGGTCGAGGAGGGGGAGTGGCAGCAATCTATCACTCCAAGTTATTAATTAATCCTAGACCAAAATATGGCTCCAGTTCATTTGAAAGCCTGACTCTTGGCATCACACATCTGAACTGGAAGGCAGAAAAGCCACTTCTGTTTGTAGTTGTATATCGGCCCCCTGCTGGGCCACATTCAGAGTTCCTGTCTGAGTTCTCTGATTTCTTATCTAACTTGGTCCTTAGAACAGACAAAATCATTATCATTGGAGACTTTAATATCCATGTAGACGTTGTAAATGACAGCTTTAGAAATGGCTTCATTTCATTACTTGAGTCAGTTGGTTTCCTCCAGCAGATAAACCAACCAACTCATAGCTTCAACCACACCCTAGATCCAGTTCTGATTTATGGTGTTGAGGTAGAACATGTGTCAGCATTCCCTTAGAACCCAGTCCTGTCAGACCATTCTTTGATCACTTTTACATTTATGATTAAGGATTCTTCTATGCTCAGAGCACAGTCTTACTATATCAGATGTCTTTCAGATAATGCTGGAGCTAAGTTTAAGGAAGTGATCCCTGTGCTAATCCCAGGACCACCGTGTGTTTCCCCAGGGATCAATCATTATAATCTTAGCCCTGCTGAGGTTGACTCTATTGCGGAAGGTGCAACAACCTCATTGAGAATCACGCTTGATTCTGTTGCCCCCCCTGAAAAGAAAATAGTAAATCAGAGGAGGTGTGCCCCCTGGTATAATTCACATATCAGGACCCTCAAGCAGAAAGTGCGAAGACTGGAAAGGAAGTGGCATTCTTGTAAAATAGACAGCTATCATGTAGCCTGGAAAGACTGTCTATTAGTTTACAAAAAGGCCCTTCGCAAGGCTAGAACAGCTTATTTTTCTTCTTTCATTGAGGAAAATAAGAGCAACCCTGTCGCGGAATTTTTAGCCGTTTGGAGAAGAAAAACTATTAATCTAAGTTACTGCGTAGGAGATGGTTTTAATCCAGTCAGTCAGGATACACACACGGAAGCATGCGGAGAGATCTCTACTCAATGTATACAGTTCTGATCTTATATAGTTGAAGGCCCGCCTCTGAGGTGCAGATGTCTTCACAGCATGTGTTTGCTGCATGCACAGGACACAGGACGCCAACACAGTAGGTGTGCGCTGTATGCACCACATGAGTTTGGTGCCTTCACAGCAGGTGTTCCGGCTGGCGCAAGAAGTTGAATGACTGAGGATGTCCCCCCCTCAGTCGTTTGACGCTGGTCTTCTTTCAACCTTTGTTTCCTTGTAAATGAATGAGGAACCAAATGGACTTCATCTGCTCTCCCAGTCTCCACCACACCCTTCCTTAATTTCCATTTCAATTCTTCCTTTTGCTCTCAATTTACATTTCACAATAAAATACCATTTCAATTTCCTCCTTTTGTATACAATTTACATTCCACAATCAAATTCCATTTCAACCCCTTCTTTTCAGCACTGTGGCCAAATTAACTAAGAGTCACAGTGTTTTAGATCTACGTATCCCTTCTTCCCTTAGTGGTGAAGACTTCATGAGCTTCTTCACTGATAAAGTTCTAGCTATCAGAGAGAAAGCTAACCAGGCCATCCCAACAACTGGACTATCACCAGATGTGCTGACTGTGGGAACATACAGGGTCTCCAACGAGCCCTTAAACTCCTTCACCCCTATATATTTTTCTGAGGCATGTCCATGGTGTTCCCTCCTCATACAGTAGGGTTAGCCATGGAGTTCCTCAAGGTTCTGTACTTGGACCAATCCTGTTGTACATGCTTCCCTTAGGGAACATTATTCGGCAGCATGGGATACATTTTCATTGTTATGCTGATGACACTCAGCTTTATTTATCCATGAAACCAGAGCAGACAGAGAAGTTAGTGAAGCTTCAGACCTGTCTTAAAGACATAAAGTCCTGGATGTCTTCAAATTTCCTCCTCCTTAACTCAGGAAAAACTGAGGTCATGGTGTTTGGTCCTGAACCTCTCAGGGATAGATTAGATCACATGATCACTCTAGATGGTATCTCATTAACATATAGTCTCTCTGTGAGGAATCTAGGACTAACTTTTGATCAAAATCTCTCCTTCAACTCACACATTAAATTAGTCTCTAGAAGTGCCTTTTTTCACCTGTGGAACATCACAAAGATTAGGAAACTACTGACGCGGCATGATGCTGAAAAGTTAATTCCTCCTAATTTCAATAAAAGAAGGATGGCGGAGGTTATGCCTCAGAACGTGTTGGAGATCTGTAACTGAGCACATCTCTCCGTTCTCCTTGCAAGCAAAATTCAAAACTGTTGTCTTTGCCTCATTTGTTTTTCTCATGTTTCAGGTCGTTTGAACCTAAGAGAGGTGTAGGACCAGGGTCACTTCAACCCAGTGAGATGGTGTTAATGTGAGAAGTACACCATGTGACAACTTTAACAATACATAAAATAGGAGTTTTTAAACATTTTCCCCACTGTTTCAGTTTATGCTACATTTTATCGTTATTAAAACATTGAATGTATGCAAGATACAGTGATCTTGGAGGTAAGACCCAGTGATGTGGCTGAATTGGAGATAGACATGAATGCAAGACAACACACAGGTGAGAAGGGCAGACAACAGACTAATCTCTCACAAATTGGTATCAGTAGTGCATGTGAGACAAAAGGTACTGCTGGCACAAGTAAGTTTAAATCTCACATCAACAGAATTCAGCAAGAGTCTCTCAATTTTGTCTGCACAGAGCGGCCCCAGCAGATTCACCTCTGTGGATTCTATGGTGAAGGCCACTCTAGCATTTAATCCCTTATTCCCTTAATTTAATCATTAGGTCTGTTGATGGTCACTATAGAGTTTATGGAGGTGACTTGGTAAAACAGCCCTGGTTTTTTAGGGTGTTTCAAGATTTCAGAGTTGAACAGTGCAGGATTGAGAAATAACTCTCCCTGAGAACGATGTCATATCTGCTGAAGATGGTGTTCAGAGGGTAGTTGATCTGACATAATGGCACGTTCAGGGATAAGTTTGATCCATCAGCATTGATCATTTTAATTCGAAGATGAAGTTTGGTGTCATTCAGGTCCAGATACTTTTCACCCTCTTCAGGTAAAAGAAAAAAATATGGCGCCCTGTCATTGATTGCGGACAGTAGCATAATATCTGTGTATAATTATTCATCTATAGACATTTTGTCATAGCAGAGAAGAAGTCCAGCTCTCCCAAAGTGTATTCAGGTGATTTTTTTTTTTGTGTGTGTGTGTAAAAGAGCCAGCTTTAAAAACTGTTGGAGAGAGCTTGGCTGATTTTTTACTGACTGACTTTCTACTGCTGTAGTTATTCATTTGGCTTGGATCAACATCTCTGTTGATAGCATGGTGCGGTACCTGAATGCTACAGAGGTTGCACAAGTAGTCCAGCTCCTCCAGGATGGCACATCAATACGTGTCGTTGCAAGAAGGTTTGCTGTGTCTCCCAGCACAGTCTCAAGAGCATGGAGAAGATTCCAGGAGACAGGTAGTTACTCCAGGAGAGCTGGACAGGGCTGTAGAAGGTCCTTAAACCCTCAGCAGGATCGGTATCTGCTCCTTTGTACAAGGAGGAACAGAATGAGCATTGCCAGAGCCCTACAAAATGACCTCCAGCAGGCCACTGGTGTGACTGTTTCTGACCAAACAATCAGAAACAGGCTCCATGAGGGTGGCCTGAGGGCCCGACATCCTGTAGTGGGTCCTGTGCTCACTGCCCGGCACTGTAGAGCTCGATTGGCATTTGCCATAGACAAGTGTTTTTCAACCACTGTGCCGCGGCACACCGGTGTGCAGATACTGATACGGCACACCTGACAGTATCTGTGTATAATATCTTTTTATTAAAGGATTTTTTTTAGGTGCGGAAAATACTGTTGCTACCTGCTGCTGTCACCTACTGGTATGGAAGAGTACTACATGATTACCGTAGTTTTTACTGTCAGGTGTGCCGTTTATTTTGCTGTGGGAAATCTTTTATTTTGCTGTGGGAAATCTGCGCCGGCAGAGTAATCATGTAGTACTCTTCCATACCAGTAGGTGACAGCAGCAGGTAGCTACCGTATTTTCCGCACCTAAAAAAAATCCTTTAATTTTCTCAAAACTACTACAGTGGTTTCTATTCTATGCGCCTTATAGTGTTGAAAATACGGTAATTTCCTTGAATTAGTGGCACATGAATGCAGCGACAGGTGTCATTGACGGTGACATTGTAGATAGCAGAGCGACGGTGAAAGTGATGGATAAGTTTTTGAAGAGGAAAAATGCTGACTCTGAACTGGGCCCTGGACAAAATCCGGACCTAGAATGAGTGGAGGTCAAAAGAAAGCAAAGACGGTGACGTTGAGCAAAGGTTCTGGTGCGAGGCAATATAACGAAAGCTATCTTTCATTTGGATTTACTTTTACCGGAGATGCAACGGCACCAACTCCGTTGTGCTTGGTATGTAGTGAAAAGCTCTCCAACAGTGCTATGGTCCCAAGTAAGCTTAAACGCCATCTCCAAACGAAACACCCTTCACTTCAAAACAAAAATGTGGAGTATTTTGTTCGCCTGCATTAACACACGGAGAAACAGGCAACTTTCATGATGAAAACCGCAAAGGTAAATGAGAGAGCCCTTAAAGCTAGCTACCACGTCACTGAACTCGTGGCTAAATCAAAAAAGTCCCACACTGTGGCAAAGCAATTAATACTTCCTGCCTGCAAAGCCATTGTAACTGAGATGCTCGGACCCAAAGCGGCTAAAGAAATAGCCAAAGTCCCTCTCTCGGATAACACAATATCCAGACGTATTGATGAGATGTCTGCAGACATCGAAAGTGTGGTTTTGGACAAGATCCGTATCAGTAATAAATTTGCGTTGCAACTTGATGAGTCTACTGATGTGGACATGCTCAACTCTTGGCCAATGTGCGTTTTGTGGATGGAGACACAATCAGAGAAAACTTTTTATTTTGCAAGGCTTTGCCAGGAAAAGCAACAGGAGAGGAAATTTTTCGGGTCACATCAGAATATCTGGAAATAGGAGGACTTAAGTGGGAAAACTGCACGAGTGTCTGCACTGATGGAGCTGCAGCCATGCTCGGTGCACCAAAGGCTTTGTAAGCAGAGTGAAAGAAAAAACACAGATGTGATCATTACGCACTGTTTTTTACACCGCGAAGCCCTCGTAGCCAAGACCTTACCTGCAGACCTCGTTCCTGTATTGGATGATGTTGTGCGCATAGTAAACTTTGTGAAGTCACGACCTGTGAAAAATTGCATATTTGCGGCTTTGTGTGAGGAAATGGGAGCGGAGCATAAATCCTTGCTGTTTAATATGGAGGTCCAATGGTTGTCGTGTGGCAAGGTGCTGGCCCGTGTTTATGAGCTGCGAGAGGGACTTAAAGTGTTGGGGTCCGATTTCCAAAGCTGCTTGCAAGTGACGAGTGGTATGCAAGGCTGGCATACCTGGCAGATATTTTTCATC
>NW_026621870.1:0-5963 GCF_003711565.1 Takifugu flavidus | reverse complement strand
CTCCATCTCCAACCACCTTGAATGGCCAGTGTTTTATGTCAGCTTGAACGGTGGGATCCTCCAATTTTCTCCCAATCAGTCTCTTAGCATCAAACACGGTGTTGCTGGGGTTCAAGGCCACCTGGTTCTTTGCCGCGTCCCCGATGAGCCTCTCCGTGTCGGTGAAGGCCACGTAGCTGGGGGTGGTCCTGTTGCCCTGGTCGTTGGCAATGATTTCTACTTTTCCATGCTGGAAAACCCCCACACAGGAGTAGGTGGTGCCCAGGTCGATGCCAATCGCTAAACCTTTAGCTGCAGACATTTTCACTGGAGACTGGTGTCTGGGAAAGAGTCAAAGACAAACCGTGAATGATGTTTAATTACAGATAATTAAAATTGATATTAAAACTAATTCAAAGTTCTGCTTGCACAAACTCCTATTCACAACAATTAATAAAAGGTGTCAGAAATAAACGTGTTTAAAAATTGTATTGCCAACTTACATTGTTGTGATGACTCTGAGTGGAGTCTCTTTTCGTCTTCTTGCTCTCAGGTTCTTCTGCTGTGGTCTGATCCGTTCCTGTCCTCTCTTTTATGAACCATCTGCAGAAACTTCTCGCTCATTCTCGACGGTCCCAAGATAAACCATCAAGTCATAATCGTGGTTCGTTTCGACTTCCTGTTATGTTTTTTCACAATAAATGTTCTTAGTATTAATACTCCGAGAAAAGCACATAAAAAATGACCCCCCCCCCCCCCCCCCCCATTTGTTTTATTTTAGAAGCAGTTTTATTTTTTCCGGTTGTGACACTAGCAATTTTTTTGAGTGAAATTACGTAAGATTAAGGTTCTCGATTAGTTGAGAAGTTTCTTTAGAGTTTCCTTCAAGATTTATCATGTTAAAGGTACATTACACAAATTTTATCGATGTAATTTATGATTAAGTTTGTTTTAATTCTGGTGCGCTACATTGTTGCATTTTGTCCCATCCGTACTTACAATAGCTAAGATTGTCCTGAATAGTTCTCTATATCTCTAAGCTGCATAAAATGTAAATGTCTAAAAAAAATTAACCGTTTTCTTTTAATTCTACTATTATGACGATAATATACCAAGTAGCACAAATGAAACACGTTATTACGTATTTACTTAAGTGTCACTTTAGTATATCTTCAATCTTTTATAGGCAAGATTCAAGATCCTTTTATTTAGAGTTTGGTGGTAATAAATAAAAAAATGATCAGCGTTTAAGGGACAATGGTGATAAAAGGGCATACAACAACAATAATAATGATGTTAAAAAACGTTTCTTTGAATAAAATCTAAAAATACAAATGAATCGATTCTATTCCCGCCTCCGTTCTTCTGGAAAGTTCTGGGACACATGAGAATATCCGGTCATGACGTCATACAGCCGTCGTCATGACCGGAAAGAGCAAAGTTGCTTTCAAAATAAATGTAATGCGTCGGGTAAAGGGTTATTTTTCTACGTGCGTTCACGTGAAGTATTTTATTGCGAAATAGTAAAAAGGAAGTTGCATGTGCCCAGAGGCCTTTGATTCGCGCATGTAAAACGTCTGGAAAGAGCCAGAAAGTGGCCGCAGATGGTTTATAAAAGCTGAGACAGCAGCAGGGATCACTCAGAAACTCAGGATCCAGTGGAAGAAGATCAAGAGGTTTTCCTCACCACTCAGAATCGCCACTATGTAAGTTCACAATATTAGTTTAATGATAAATTAGTTTACAGCGTTGTTTGTTTTATCATTTACCTTGAACGTTTGGAAGTTAAACTAGATCCATGCTGTATTGTGCTTAAGAGATTTCTGAATATGCTTTATTAACTTTTTGAAGTGATTTTAAACTTTAAACAACAAAACTTAAGGTAAATCTATTTAAAAGTGAAACGTCTCCAGTAACATTACCTGAACTTAGTAATTTATAGGTAACTTGTATTTTGTTTTATTATTTTTACTGACATTTTTTATATTTACTGAATCTTAAACTTTAATTTGACTTTCCACACTGGCCTCACTTTGACTGATCTGTGAAATACCTGCTGTGAATCAGGGCTAATTTCTTCAACATGTTTCTAAACTCGTCTTTGACTCTTTCCCAGACACCAGTCTCCAGTGAAAATGTCTGCAGCTAAAGGTTTAGCGATTGGCATCGACCTGGGCACCACCTACTCCTGTGTGGGGGTTTTCCAGCATGGAAAAGTGGAAATCATCGCCAACGACCAGGGCAACAGGACCACCCCCAGCTACGTGGCCTTCACCGACACGGAGAGGCTCATCGGGGACGCGGCAAAGAACCAGGTGGCCTTGAACCCCAGCAACACCGTGTTTGATGCTAAGAGACTGATTGGGAGAAGACTGGAGGATCCCACCGTTCAAGCTGACATAAAACACTGGCCATTCAAGGTGGTTGGAGATGGAGGGAAGCCCAAAATCCAGGTGGAATACAAAGGAGAGGAAAAGAGCTTCTACCCTGAGGAGATTTCCTCTATGGTTCTGGTGAAGATGAAGGAGATCGCAGAGGCCTACCTTGGTCAAAAGGTGTCCAGCGCCGTCATCACGGTCCCGGCGTACTTCAACGACTCTCAGAGACAGGCGACCAAAGACGCCGGCGTCATCGCCGGATTGAATGTGCTGAGGATCATCAATGAGCCGACGGCTGCAGCCATCGCGTACGGTCTGGACAAAGGCAAGTCGGCGGAACGCAACGTCCTGATCTTTGACCTGGGAGGAGGCACCTTTGACGTGTCCATCCTGACCATTGAAGACGGTATCTTTGAGGTCAAAGCCACGGCTGGAGACACTCACCTGGGTGGAGAGGACTTTGACAACCGCATGGTGAACCACTTTGTGGAGGAATTCAAGAGGAAGCAGAAGAAGGACATCAGCCAGAACAAGAGAGCGCTGAGGAGGCTGCGCACAGCTTGTGAGAGGGCCAAGAGAACCCTGTCCTCCAGCACCCAGGCCAGCATTGAGATCGATTCACTGTTTGAGGGCATCGACTTCTACACCTCCATCACCAGGGCTCGTTTTGAGGAGCTGTGCGGTGACCTTTTCAGAGGAACTCTGGATCCCGTGGAGAAAGCCCTGAGAGATGCCAAAATGGACAAAGGACAGATCAACGATATTGTCCTGGTCGGAGGCTCCACGAGAATCCCCAGAATCCAGAAACTCCTGCAGGATTTCTTCAACGGCAGAGAGCTGAACAAGAGCATCAACCCAGACGAGGCGGTGGCTTACGGTGCCGCCGTCCAAGCCGCCATTCTGACAGGAGACACCTCGGGTAACGTTCAGGACCTGCTGCTGCTGGATGTGGCCCCTCTGTCGCTGGGTATCGAGACAGCAGGAGGAGTCATGACGGCCCTGATTAAACGCAACACCACCATCCCCACCAAGCAGACCCAGATCTTCACCACCTATGCAGACAACCAGCCGGGGGTCCTCATCCAAGTGTATGAAGGAGAAAGAGCCATGACCAAGGACAACAACCTCCTGGGCAAGTTTGAGCTGTCGGGCCTCCCGCCTGCTCCCCGAGGGGTCCCGCAGATCGAGGTCACCTTCGATATCGACGCCAACGGCATTTTGAACGTGTCTGCGGTGGACAAGAGCACCGGCAAAGAGAACAAGATCACCATCACCAACGATAAGGGCCGTCTGAGCAAAGAAGAGATCGAGAGGATGGTGCAGGACGCCGACAAATACAAAGCTGAGGACGACCAGCAGAGGGAGAAAATCGCTGCCAAGAACTCTCTGGAGTCCTACGCCTTCAACATGAAGAGCAGCGTGCAGGAGGACAACCTGAAGGACAAAATTAGTGAAGAGGACAAGAAGAAGGTCGTCGACAAGTGTGAGGAGACCATCGCCTGGCTGGAGAACAACCAGCTGGCTGATAAAGAAGAGTACCAACACCAGCAGAAAGAGCTGGAGAAAGTGTGCAAACCCATCATCAGCAAGCTGTATCAGGGAGGAATGCCTGGAGGCAACCCAGGAGGACAGTCCCAGAGCAGCTCCCAGGGGCCAACCATTGAGGAGGTGGACTAAAGTGGCCCTTCAAATTCATTCACACACTTAAAAAAGGACTTTTTCATTTTGTTAATTGTTGAATATAGTTTAATATATAGTATAAGTTTTGACTAAAAACATGTTAAGTCATAAACGAGCTTTTCAATTGCTGTAAAATCCTAAATAAGTTGTCAACTACTCTGTACAGGGGAATTATTGAAGCACTTTATTTTTTGTTGTCTGTTCACATGAAAAATATCACCTTTGAATAAATATTTGTATAAAAAAAACTCTAGTGTGTGTGTGTGACTGCATACATCAAGATAAACCAGGAAAATGTTTCCTCCCAGCCAAAAGTGTTCTTGAAGTTTTAATTACTAGCTTTAATACTTTTAATCCAATTTACTGTCGTATTTTATTTGCGCAGGAAGATCCAACAGGAAGTAGCTGTGAACGGTTTCCGCTCTCGTGCCGTCCCGCCCCACCAGTCTGTGCCATCTTGTATTTAGCAAGAACAAAAACGGTGTAAGAAACAACCCCAACCTCGGAATGGACCACCGATGGGAAGACGAACTTTGAGATTATTTTTTAAAGAGGAGCAACAACAGCGAGGCATTATGCTCTGAAGCCAGACAGCGCAGACTAAAAGCAGCCACACCCCGTTGAATAGCTAGCGTTACGTTAGCTTTTAGGCTACCAAAGCTAAGCTCGCCAATTAGCTAATGCTAGTAAACCACCAACGAAAGTATCAACTAGCGAGCTTCGGGTTTCTGTTTGAGGCTGACAAACGAGCAGCGTCGCTGTAAAGTCATATGTTTATTCTCCAACTGCTCGGAAATCAGGGAGACATCGGCATAAATGGACCAAATATTCTGCTGATCCACTCGGAGGAAACCCGGGCTATGTAGATAGCGGCTCGCTAGCTTGACTACTAACCGTTGTTTTTCGCTCCTGAGCGGAACCCTAAGAAGCCACAGCAAGTAAGTCTAAGCTTCATTCCTGCCGCCACATTTACGTTGCTTTTCTTTGTCCCACAGCTGGCAAAACTCACAAAATAGCCGAACTATTTGAGCGTACATTCTGGTAGATTTAGCCTACCCTTCTTTTATATGATCGTATTTTGATGGGGCCTTCATATGTCATGTTTTACTCTAAAATTGGCTTCAGGAACTCAAACGACACATTTTAACGTCATTTTTGGCGGCCGATCAGTGTCTGCTGTATTTCTTTCCTTTGTTAATCTCGTAAATAACCGTCGTTTAAAATAACGGTTACAGCTTGGGAACCTCTTCTGTCACCCACCAATTCGAACCAACTTCTCTTTTTAATCGAAAAGAAGCTGTCAGAATATAAAGTGGCCGGTTTGCTGCCCAACTGTACAGAAACGGAAGTTCTCATCTCCTCACACGTGGTGGCAAACTTGATTTTTGCCGAGAAATCCCCGTTTCTGTTGGTGTTACACCGGGCACAGTCGTGCTTGTTGTGGGGCTAAAAACTAGTCCTTGAATCCGATCTTTGTGCCTTGGCCTATGTTCTAACTTGGAAAGAATCCCAGTTTTGTAACCCACAGGATGGAGGCTGTCTCAGGGGGTTCGGTGACGCTGTCCGCTCAAAGTATTGGCGTCAAACCCCTGGTTCTGCCGAACACATCTGGCCACGCCTGCGATAACTGTCAGGTTTTGTTTGCATGTTGTGTATTTGAATGAGGGGAAACGGTTTCATTCGGTGTCTTACTTTGTGTGAACGTTACATTCACTTCCTGGCGATGTAAATCGTTCCACGTCAGCCATGTTCACCACTTTTGAGTCCAAACGGTTAAAAAAAGACTGTTGGGAATGTTGTCTGCCGCAGCCATTTTACCCGGAAAAGGTCGGAAACATATTTAAATATCCTATAGGTGTTAGTAAGATATTTGGTTGGGATTCTAAGATCCTGAAGACTCCCCCACATTATTTAGATTGTTTGTCT
>NW_026621869.1:0-8547 GCF_003711565.1 Takifugu flavidus | reverse complement strand
TGTCATTTTAATGTCGTTATTATCGTTATTGGCTGTAATAACGATATTCCCTGTAATTGTTTTGCCAGCTCGTTATGCAGGGACACGCGTGACACCAGGCGCCGCCCGTGTCCGCGGCGCCGCCGTTCAGCGATGGAAGCAAACTGAGGGCAAGCGACAGCATTTTTCTTTATTCAAGTACTGACATGGAAATAACAGAACAAACCAGTACAACAAACGGAAGTGCCAAGAAACAGAGGAGAGACGTCTCCCATCACAAAGATATAGTGAACTTCATTTCAGTGTTCAGCTCCTCGGAAAAGGACCTTATTATAAGGTAATAACAACAGACATCCACCGTTGAAACAAGTTTGGGTTTTCAGTTGTCTCTCTTGAAGTGTTGCTGAGTTGATCCCCTTTCAACCTAATGTGAATTGGATTTTTCATGCATAATAAAGAAATGAACACCACCCACGCACGAGAGGGTAGCACTTTGGAACATTCCGTGCACATGCAAACATGAAGTTATACGTCATGAAAGGAAAAAACAACAAACAGAAACAGTGAGCATCGACTCGGTCTGAAAAACTAAACACAGAATCCCTGAAGCCACCCTGTAGTCCATAATATTCCATCAGTGGCCTAAAGTATCTACATTTGACTGGAATCCCTTTTATCATTCTGCATGTTGTTAATTGTGAAGGATGACAACAAGTGTGTTGCCCTTCGGCCAGTTTCACAGCGAACAGTTAAAGACCCACATTAGGACCAGGCTGCTCAACTGCGGGAGGACTGAGGTCACATTTATGATGTGTTGCTCCTGTGGCGTTTTTCAGCACATTGTTTTTGATCAGCCAACCCTGCAACCCAGTTTGGCATAAAGATGGCGGCTGATGTTGGCTCGTGGCCAGCGTGGAGCAGAGAACGAGGATGAGGCAAATTCCAATTTCAGAGCGTTCAGCCACCCACTTCCAAGACAATAAAATATCCAAAACACACAAGATTGCTTTTGCACTGTTTTGAGAGTGTTGGGGGGGGGTCGCTCGGGTGCCGAGGACCTTCACCTGACACAGATGGAGGCAGGGGCAGCATTCACGCTTCAGCCACCATTTGGCATGAGTGAGGTGAAAAGGATCATATTCATTTTTTTTTTTACAAATTCTATTACAAAAGGGTCACAAAACAAAGTGACAAAGACAGCTCGTTAACGACATCTGATCACATACTGAGTTTGCACACTTGTAATTACATGGCTTCATTTAGATGTGGATTCGTTTGGTGAGGCTCTGCATCATTGCTTTTAACAATTAATTAAAAATCATTTAAATCAGTCATTTAATGTGCTTCAGGATCTGAGATCAAACCAGAACTGATCCAAATCTTCTACTTCCACATGGACTTCTATGTTCCGACTGCATGATCATCCACTATGGGATGTTTATGGGGGGTATCACATTTTCCTTTCAGTTGCATTTATCTTGCTATATGCCCCCCCCCCCCCCCCCATGAAACAATAAAACAATTCTATTGATGCAGAATTCTTGATTTATGTCAGATATTTTAGGGCGTGTGACAAAAACGGCCCATTTAAACACGTAGATGAGTTGAGAAAAGCCAAATTAACTGGAGAACAAGTGGGGGGGGTGGGGGGGGTGGTGGCCTTGGAAGACCATCGTATCCGTTCCCAGTGACATCGCTTTACTTTTGCTCTGCATGAGCCAATAAGAGATTCCGGAGTTTGAGATCTGCTGCTGTGCGTATGCAGCCTCCTCTGAGACGACGAGCACAGATTCTGGCTCCCATAGGAAGGTTTGTGTAACAGTGAAAAGGAGCTGCGCATCAGAATAAAATCAAGATCAATATTTATGCAGGCAGTTATATTATTATTATTATTATTATTATTATTATTATTATTGAGGTTCGAGTGGACGTTACTGTTTCTTGGTGGGAAACAGTTCCGTGTTTTCAACTTTTGGCCTTGAAAGGAGCAAATGTCTTTGGATTCCTGTAACCTGTTTACGGTTTATTTTCAACCCTATTTTTTTGATGTGATCAATATCTTGGATATAAATGTTTCACGGGAAAAAAATAAAAATGTTTTTAAATTTTAAATAGTGTGTAAAAAGCCATCAGCATCAGGCTGCTATAGAAACCCACAGAAGATACCAGCGTACGTGCACTACTGTTTGGTGCACATATATTATTATTTAGATGAATAAGGAAGCACAGCTGAAAATACTGCCAATAAATAATGGTGCAAATTTCATGGTTCAGTCTCGAGAACAACCGGTGTTGTTGTGCAATGTGGAGAATCTGCGATTGAAATGAAAATGGGTTTATTATTAGTAGACATTATGTTCCTTCAACCGGTGAGCGTGTTGCAGCACACAGATTATGCAAAGGCAACAATTGGGTTTTTATATGAAATTTAGTATCTCATATTGGACAACAACCTATGACAGCGAAATATGCTTTATTAGAACTACATTACTAAAGGCTTTAAGTCCCTCTGCTCAAGCATTTAGTCAGCTGAACGTTCTTCTTTATGCAGACATTTGTATTTACAGAGTGTGCATGAACACATATGTGCACATTTTAATACTGAGTTACGGTGCGTTTGACATTGGAGTACAAAAGTGAAACTTCTATTACAGCTACCTGCATACATGTTGGTTTGCTATACAAAAACCTTTTTATTTTTACTTTACAATTTACTTTTGTACTAGAAAAAATGTAAAATGGTTTTGCTTTTTCCTCTCAAACGTCATCACTTCTACAGTGTGAGTCCTTATTTATCCCATAATTCACGCTCCTATTGCATGTTCAGTCTGTCTGACTTGTTAATTTGAGTCATGAGTTTTAATATTTGTCCAGTATTTATTGCATATATTTATTGAGCTTGTATTTGGAAAAAAAAAAAAAAACATTACTGGTGGGCTTTTTACAAAAAAGCAAAATAAATGATGGGGAACTCCATAATGCACCATATGAAAGGTAACAAACAGAGTGTGAGGGACAGCAAATCCATCTGTAGTGGCGAGGCGTCGGGTTCTGCAGGACACCACCGAGTCCTCGTGACGCGGCAGAAATGGGAACGTGTTTGGAGCAGATCTCCTTTGAGCTGATCTCTCTGTTGTGTTTGGCAAACGTCAGGCACCAAATAAGAACTACGTTGACTATCAGCACAATACGTTTGGCACATTCCTTGATAAAAAAAAGAACTCCACAACAAGTAAAAAAACCAACCCGAAACACCGAAAGACAGTCCAGTGCCTCTGGTGACGACGGCCACGACAATACACAAATAAAACCAATTGCACTTTTAAGCCGCCTAAGCAACAGAACGCATACGTCCCAGACAACCCCCCCTCCACCCACGCTCCTGTCGCATGTTGTCTGTTTTGTTCCCTGGGTGAATTTGTGCCTTCTTCAAATGGATCAGTTCTCAGGATTTTTGGATTTGACTAAAGTGTTGAGCTCATGAGCTCTAAAAACGCCACGTCTTTCGTTTCCAATGTGCCGTTGTTTCTTTCTTTGTTTTGGCATCGTTTTCTAACAGCAGCTTTTACAACTTATGGAATCTAAACCAGCTCAAAAAAGAAGTGACTGAAAAGAGCAGTGAGATGGAAAGAGAGGAAAAAGTCACCTATTTGTCTCATAGTGGATGTGGTCCCTTCTTCCCAAGTGTCTTATGGCCCAGTCCCAGCGCCTGTGGTGGCGGTCATGATGTTCCCACCGCCGGCCCCCCACAGGAGCTGGGGGGGAGCTGTGGCTCCCCGCTGCACCGCTGCTCTTCTCAGCCGGCTTCTTGTCCTTCTGTTTCAGATGCACCTTCGCGTGTCTCTTTCGTTCATCACTTCTGGCAAACTTGCGTCCACAGAACTCGCAGGAAAAGGGTTTCTCACCGGTGTGTGTGCGGATGTGTGTGGTCAGGTGGTCGCTCCTGCTGAAGGAGCGCATGCATATTCGGCACTGGAAAGGTTTGTGACCCGTGTGGATGCGAAGGTGACGCGTCATTTCGTCTGAGCGCGAAAAGCGCCGGTCACAGTTCTCCGCCGGGCAGGCGTGTGGCCGTTCGTGGACGGGGGTTTTGCTGGGCCGATTGGGATACTTCCGCGGCCGGATGGGTTTGAGGGTGAGAGTCTGGGGGGGCGGGTGGTGCTGGGGAGGGTGCTGCTGCCCGCTGATGAAACCTGGGTGAATCTGCTGCTTGTCTTTGAATGCTCTGATGGTCTCCAGAGGTGTGATGGGGGGAGGGTTCACACGGATGGGGTCCATGGTCTGGAAGGCTTGTGCTCCATCACGCCAACCTCCCCCTGATGGTGGAAAAGGTTGTAGTCAGGGATCATGGAGAAAAGGCTGCCATCCATTGAACCTTTGGGTGTGGAGTGATAGTCATTGCCAGGGTAGGCTAGGGTTGTGCTGGTGGCAGGGCTGTGGTGGAAGGAGACCTGGTCCTGGTACAAGTCACTGCAGGTGGAGTAGGCAGGTAGCGGCGGCCCGTACACCTGCTCCATGTCTGACGTCTGTCCACCCATGCTGGCTGCCGCCGCCGCCGATGAAGTCTGAGTCGTTACTGTGCCAGGTGATGGAGACACGCCCAAGATCCCGGCACTGACCAGGCTGATGATGTTGTTGTCGGAGCACCAGCCGGAGCCGCCGATCCCTCCTGATGGCGGAGTGTCGAAGGCGAACTTCCCCAGATAGGTGACGGTCTGAGCGCTGCGGTTGGACTGGAAGCTGGAACCGTACTGGATCTCTGCGGCTGCTTTCTCACTGCCCATTCCCAGGTCCATGATGTATCTATATGGAAACAAAGATAGAGACATTGTGAAGAACGTCCACACGGCACAAACAAGTGTGAAAACCAACGGAGACAATGAGCTGAAGCTGCAGCACACAAATGCTGAGGAAATTCACTTTGCCTCTTCAGAGAAACTTCCACCAGCACTTGATTTTCTCCAAAATTCAGCTGTTTTGCATCTCTGACAACATGCAGACGATAAAATACTGAGACTAAAAGGAGTCCATCCAGAAACGTGTGCACGGCTCGACCTGTGCATGAGGCGACTGCTGTGTGACGGGGATGTGCTGGTGTCTCCCTCTCACCTCCCACGAGCCCTCGTAGATCCAAACCTAAACACCCCCTCTGATCCTCTTTGTGTCCCCTCGGAGTGGCAACATCTCATTTCTTTACAGCAGCAGGATGAGAGAGCAGACGACCATCGGCCATCGGCCACGTCGGCCGTCGGCCACGTCGGCCATCGGCCGTCGGCCACGGTCGGCCACGTCGGCCACGTCGGCCTCGGCCATCGGCCATCGGCCTCGGCCATCGGCCATCGCCGAATAACATGGGAGCATATCAGGGTTAAAAACACCCTTCCTGGGCACATCAGGACGGAGCTTCAGATGTTCACAAATGTCCTGAATCTTACATTAGTGCAGACAATCCACAGTGAACACACACACCACTCACACACACACACACACACACACACACACACACTCACACACACACACACACACACACACACACACACACACACACACACCACACCTCACACACACACACACACACACACCACACCACACACCAACACACTCACACGCACACACACACACACACTCACACCACTCACGCACACACACACACACTCACACACACACACACAACACTCATCACACACACACACGTGCGTGCATCCTATCGCTCTCTGTGTCACTCACAGATGCAGAAATCACAAGCACATCTGCATGTTTAGCTGCTACACAGGTGTGTGTTGATTCTTTGTATCCAGGAGCGTCACACACACACACACACACACACACACACACACACCCACACACACACACACACACACACACACACACACACACACTCTAACGTGGTCATTCCCAGTAATTACAGCCTGCTGCTGAATTTGGCTTTAGAAAATAAATCCAATGAAATAAACAAAAGTCAAACGCTGCACGTTGCTTTACACAGGTAACATGACACCTGTGGCCTTGGGTGGGTTAGGAGTTAGGGTTAGGGTTAGGGTTAGGAGGGTTAGGAGGATGACATTTAGAAAATAAGCCCGAGTTGACAATAATTCATTTTACTCTAAATTGTTTCTATGGTAATTTCTTCAATGGGAATTTTCAACAGAAAATTGGGGCATGAGGTCTGATCCATTTACCCCTGTGTTCTCGGAGGTCAGTGCTGAAGAGCACACACACACACACACACACACCACACACACACACCACACACACCTGCTGCACCTGGGAAAAACTCAGCACGCGGCTCCTTTTATTTGCTTGTATTAATGTGGACATTTTGTTGCTGTCATTAAAATTATTCTCAATTACTAAACTGAAAATAGGATCTTGATGCTTCACGTGACTCCCGTGTGCAGTTTCAGCAAAATATCACCACGCAGGGGTAAAAAAAATTGGATAAGAGGATAAATATTTATTTTACAGTGCTTAATTGTGGTTCATTTTAATGTGTTAAATTTAATGAAATATTCAGTCATTTATTCGGTTTAGTCAAATGGACCGAGACCATTTCGGAACTGCCGATTTTAACTGCTTTTGTTTTACGCACAAACGAGTGTTGTCCGTTTTGTGTGCCGATTTAAAGGTGTGTCTTCACAAGAAAAGACAGACTTTAAATCAACGTCAACAAGTCAATTTAAACCGTCCTGTGGAATCCTCAGAATAGAATTGGAGCAAGAAAGATGAATCCAAATCTGGCCTCACATTTCAGGGAATATCCAGTGGCCTGCGCTTAAACGTTTAACATATTTTTTTTTAAAAGAAACCCAGCAACACACGCCTAAATGTTGTCAGACCTGTGAATGAAAGTCATTGTTAATAGTGGCTGAATCTTCTTCGCGCGGCCATTAAGGAATCTTTGGGATTTTGACCTCTTTCACTCCCGAATATCACAAATCCGCCGTCCGTCGGCCGGTGGTTTGGGATGTGAAAGAGTCTCAGCGGCGCGTCGTCGCACATTTGCTCACACTCGCGTTAGAAATTAGAAAAATTCCCCAAAGCCAATGCGTAAATGTTTTAGAAGTTTTAGAACAGTTTTCCTTTCAGTGTCAGACGAAAATCTTCAAGACAAAAGGGGGAAAAAGAGCGAAAAGTGGAATAAATGTACAAACAAGGCGGATTTTTACGGCTTTTAAAGGTGTGGCCAAGCCCGAGTTTGCAGCGTTAGACTTCATTTAGAGAAAAAGCAAGTTAGTGAATCCACCTTGAAGCGCAACAGCTCCGAGCGCAAACAGGTGCTGAGCAACTGTTGCCTCCGCGCACGCGAACCAGGAGGGAAGCAAAGGAAAATCTCACCTGAGTTCATCTGCGAATAGTGGGAAATAGATTCCGTGTTAGTGAAAATATTCATAGACGTCGGGATGTCCTCTTCTGGATAGAGACTGTCAGGGATCGTGTTAATTAAACTGCTCATGGTAAGAGGGAGCTTCTCCGCTAGTTTCCCTGTCATAGCAGTTATAGTCAGTCCGACATTTACGTGCTGATATCCAGATAATAACAGGAAAAGAAAAAGCTGGTGCTCTCGAATAGAAACACAGGTGCGGATCAAGTGAGCAAAAAAAGGAGCGCTGGAGAGATGGATCCTGTTGCGGTAGCTTTCCAAGTATCCCGCCGAGGACGAGCGGCGCTTCTCTCCTCCGGAGTGATCGCAGCCTGTTGTTGCTATTAATCTGATCTCTGAGGACGCTGATGGGCTGCTTGTGGGGGATTTCGAAGTCTGTGAATCAATAGAGGAGGTGGTAGTTGCACAAGAGCGGCTCTGCTTGCTCTATTGAAGCTGGATAGGGGACTCCAGTTTGCTTGTATTAAATAGGAGGGTGGGACATGTGCGTGACGTAGATGACCATATATGGACAGAGAAGCAAGCGCCAGGATCTCCGCGTGTCAGCGCGTGGAAACTAGAGTAAAGGCAAAGGGTCCGAGCAGATAGAAAGTTAGGCTGGCCCTGGGTCCCCGTGGGGACGCCATCCTCCTGGACGACCGGGTGCCATCAACTGAACTAGAGTCAGAATTAAAAGGGTTTCACGAACACTGTGCTGATGTGGCTTTGATTCAGGAACACCGACCAACTCAACAACTCCTGACGTGGGGGGGGCGACTTTGGGCTGGGCTCTTTCTCAACGTGCACACGCTGAATTGCAAGAAACGCCGCTGTCTGTAGCAACACATTACAAAAAGTCACCGTCGACGATAATCGCCTGGAAAATCGCATTAGCGTGTGAATTCGCAGGCTTGGTCCCAGAGAAACCGCTCAAGTGGAAGGTCCAAATAAGGCCGTGTCCGGCCCCGCCCCCCGCCCCTCTGTTTTTGGACATGTGAGTTCCGGGTGAAGCAGTAGTGGAAAAGTGATCGGAAGCCGCAGACCTGCAAAGAGATGACAGTGGGCAGCGTCATGGCTCGATTTCAAGTGGTTAGTTTAATTTCAAAAATACCCCCTCGGGCTCCGAGAGGGTATTTTTAGAGCCCAAACTCTAATATCGCGGCAGGAACCGGGTGGTAAAGGCTACCGATATTAGCATGTTCAGATTC
>NW_026621868.1:0-7571 GCF_003711565.1 Takifugu flavidus | reverse complement strand
CTTTTTCTTCAGCCCGCTGTGCTCTTGTCTTTTTACTGTTCTGCCCTCACGACGCGTTCTCTCTCGGGCGAGGCTCGGCAGTCAGCTAACAGTATGGAGTTCCAAAGAACCACAACAACGCTCGACTGTGTTGTTTCTTTTATCCATTGGGTTATATTTTGTAAAACTGAAACAATACAGAAAATAGAACAGCATAAAAAACACTCACGTACACCAAACGCACTAAGACGATCTATATATAACTCACGACACGGCTCCACATGCTAATATGTTAGCTAGCATCACTCGCTAATTACCACGGACTAATAACGCAAAGAATCTACACTACAGCTACAACTTCTGTATAGAACATACGCGACATCAACACACTTACAAATGGTCTCCAAGGCTGGAACTACGATGCTTCGCTACCGTTGTGCGTCATCAACACCGCGGTGTTTTGGGCGAGTGCCGTCAAAGCGCCTGAAGGTGCAATGCTCACTTTACCCAGTAGATGGCGAACGACGCTCCTATTTACACAGGTGCGCTGCTCCGCAAACGTACTTTAAACTTTACATTTATTTATTTATAATATATTGGACATCTTTATGTTTTTTAACAGACTTGACTATCAAATTTTAACATACAATGTTGTGGTCAGTACAGTGCACACTTCACATTTCATCTTAGACATTTCAGTTTTACCTTTAATTTTCATCCCCTCTGTGACACTTTCCAACTTTAACACATCCTCGTAATTAGTGGCCTAGAATTTCATGCCACGTTTGATCATCATAACACCCATGACATTGATCATCATCTGTAACAGTGCTTAAATTCAGATTCAGGTCCTTTATTGTCCCACACGGGGAAATTTACAGTGCAATAACAGCCAGAGCACGCAGAGAAAAATAAGATAAAATCGAATTGAACAGAATATACAAAGAGGATCTATATTTACAATAATCTAGGTAAATGGATACTTGGCCTCTGTATACCTGTACATAGTAAAGGGGGTGAATACAATATACATATCAGAATATATAATATTCAGATTGTGCTAGCGGGCGTTATGTTTGTTGTGCAGTCTGACAGCAGCCGGCAGGAAAGATGTGCGATACCTCTCCTTCACACAGCGAGGGTGGAGCAGCCGCTCCCTGAAGGAGCTGCCCAGTGCTGTCAGGGTGTCCTGTAGGGGGGGGACGTGTTGTTCAACATGGATGACAGCTTAGCCATCATCCTCCCGTCTCCCACCACCTCCACCGAGTCCAGGGGACATCCCAGGACAGAGCTGGCCCTCCTCACCAGTCTGTCCATCCTCCTTCTGTCCCTGTCCGTGATGCTACTGGACCAGCAGACAATCCCATAGAAGATGGCTGATCCCACCACAGAGGCATAGAAAGTCCTCAGGAGTGGTCCCTGCACTCCAAAAGACCTCAGCCTCCTGAGCAGGAACAGTCTGCTATTGCCCTTCTTGACAAGGGCGTCTGTGTTGTGTGTCCACTCCAGGTTATTGTTTAGGTGAACACCCAGGTACTTGTAGGACTCCACCACGTCAACATCAGTTCCCAGGATGTTCACTGGTGCAGGCGGGGGGTTGTTACGCCTGCGGAGATCCACCACCAGCTCCAATAGAACAGTCTATCATACACCTGGATGTCAAATGTTGCACCGTTCTTGTGAACAAGTCTGTTCTGACCTTCTTTGAAGATGACCGTTGCTCCCTGGGACGTCGCTGCCTTGACTGAGAAGATGTCCTGTGGAAAAGATGGGACGTACAACGCCCCAATCAGCGTCATTTCCACCACTTATTCCACCTTTATTGTCCCTCAGGCGAACTTTGGCTGTACTTTTCTTCAGGGCGATACCGCTGATCCTCTCTCCATCAGCCAACTCCAGGACATGCTTGTGTGGCTCAAAACTGCTGTCAAAGTCCTTGAACTGAGCGATGTCTCTGATGTGTGTGACGTGGCTCCTGTATCAACCATGAGGCCTTTTTCCTTCACTCCGCTGACCAGGACTTCCTCCACTTCATCCACCTTGAAAGCAAACGTGTGGTCCTCCTCATCCACCGCCTGCTTCACCTTGTCCCGCTTTCGCATCCTTGTGCGTGGAACTCTTGCAAAAACGACACCACTGTCTCTGTTCTCTGTGCTCGCCCTTAGCAGAGGTGCACTCCACGGCCTTGTGTCCCTTCTGTCCACAGTTAAAACAGGACAGTTTCATGTTCCCGCTGTCTCTTCCTCTCACCATCACACTGTCGTCCTCTGAGGAAGCAGCACTAAACTTGTCTGTGCTCTCATAGCTCCTCAGCTTTGTTTTAAACTCTGAGAAAGTTAACTTTTCATCACTTATGCGGTTATGTGGATTGAAAATGGCCTAAATGAGTCCGGCAGGCCCTTCAGAATCATTGCAATCAACAAGCCATCACTTAAAGTCTCTTCCGCATTTCTCAGTGCCGTAATAGGGGTCTCTGCGCCAATGACGTGATCTGTGACGCGCTCATTATCGCCTTTCTGAAGAGACGGAAGCTCCGTGTGCAGGCTCCGTGGTGTCCCCCGACGAACGTCATGTTCCCTCTTTAGCGCCACAAGTCATACAAAACTGTGTCTGTGAGAGTGTTGCTACTTTTAGCTACAACAGTAAGAATTTAACTCAAAATAAACCAAAATGTGGCAACAGAAGAGAAACGTCAGAAAGGTAAGATGATCCGGTTGATTTTCTTAAGTGATATGAGATAAATTCTGTTTTTACTCCCTATAGTGATTTATTTATTTATTTTAAATAAATTTATTTGGGAACTGAACATTTGGAGAGGAGTCTTGGTTTGGGTTGCTTTAATATTTTATTCTTTATTTAGAAATGTTTTTATAAAGTGCATTTACAAAAATAGGAATATTAACTGATGCATTCTTTGATGTTTAATCCTATTTTTTCTTGTTTCTTCAGACTGTTAATGCAGAGACAGAGTTGATGGGGAGACCGAGAGAGCATCCCAGAGACTTTGAGAGTCCAGAAAATGGCCTGGTGCTTAAAGAGAGGGCGTACTGGAAGAAACAACTCCATGAGCTGCAACAGAAATGTGACAAGCTGGGAAGACAAGTGTTCTACGCTGAACAGCACAACAGAGACTTAAACGACAAACTCCAGCAGGTCAAAGAGCTGAACAAGAAAAAGGATGAAGAGATAGCGTCTCTACAACAGCAACTGGATTTGAGGAAAGGCTTCAACCAGACAGGTGAAATCCAGGAGGAACTGAATGGGGTCGATGATCAGCCCAAGAAAGTCGACATCGGGCTTCAGACAGGTGAAATCCAGGATGAACTGAATGGGGTCGATGATCAGCCCAAAAAGTCGACATCGGCCTTCAGACAGGTGAAACCAGCAGGAACTGAACGGGGTCGATGATCAGCCCATGAAAGTCGACATCGGGCTTCAAATCAACATTCCTCTGAATGACATTAATGACGCCCAAGAGCTGCAAAACTCTGAAGGGAGCCTTGAAGAGGAGGTGGGACAACCCAGAGAGGTCCTGCCAGAAAGAGAGGAGCAGTTGAGGGAAAAGAGCTTGAGGAGTGAAGCTCATGTGGACACCTTGGCCTTGCTGACCCAGACTGAGGCTGCTCTGAGAGAGAGTGAGGAAAAGAGCTCCAGGCTGGAGAAAGAGCTCCAGGTAATAGTGGCTGAACAGGGCCAGAAACAACTCTCCAGAAAAGAAGAGAGTGTCAGCACGGAGCCCTGTGGACCAGATAACACGGCCATAAACCACCTGTACGACCTCTGTGACCACTGGGAGAACATTATAAACCAGATGATCCAAACAGAGAGAAAAGTACAGGAGGAAAAAAAGGAGGAGACCAGACTCCAGCAGGAGATTCAACATCTCCATGTGGAGAAGGTCCAGCTTCAGGTCAGTTCCCTCAAATCTACTTAAAATGATGAAAATGTTTTAAAATATCAGCTGTTTGAGGTGAAATCTAAAAATTTTGTTTGCTCTTCTGTTCACAAAGCAGAAAAAGAAGAAAAGCAAATTCTGGAGCTGGATACCAAAGTGTTTATCGAGCTAAGGGTCTCCTGGTCCCCCCCCCCACCATCACGCTGTCCCATTCTTCCACCCAGATGACAACAGAAACTGGGATGGAAAGTGAACATAGTGTTTCCTCAGATGCAGAAAAGACGAGTTTCTGAACTAAATTTATAGCTTCTTTTTCAATATCTACTTTTCCACATTATTGCCTTTTATTTGTGCTTTGTTCCTTAATGTGTGTCAACCTTTTGCCATTGCAATGATCATTTGTAAATAAATATTTAAAAATGAATATAATGAGATCAGTTCTTGATTGATAAATGATCAATGATGATCATCTGAACTCATCTGAACCTCATTATTTCCTGAAACACCAAGGAAACCTCATCTCAGCGATGCTGCTGACAGCCTCCTCTGAAGTCCTTTTTCAGTGTTGCGCCCCCAGGTGGATATCCTTCATCAGATGCACCCGACACATTATCCCTGTCATCTACTTGAGCTCTTCTATCATGCCCCCCCCCCCAGCATATACAGCAATACAAGACATCACCTTCTTCTCATTGCTGAAGGCTCTTTGAGTGTTCAGTGTGCTGTTGACTCCACAGTATGAGAAATTTCATTTCATTTCTATGTATGTCGATCAACTTGACACAAAAACGGATTACATATGTACATGCTGAACTTCAGATATTAGTTCTTAAGACATCGATGAAGATCATACTATACCACTATATCTCTAAGACGTTTTAATGAATGATTAACATCCTCTAGCTTCAAATTAAATTCTAACATTTCGTTGAAACCTGCCACCATACAACAACATATAGCCACTTCATCAGACACATTCTATTCTGCCTCTCTTTCGACATGCTCCATGGACCTACCTCAACATCATTCGAGGATGATGCACTTCCTCAAATCCTCCTGATCATCTTACCTGGCTGGACTCATGTAACATGTTTAACAGACTGTCAACTTTACTTAACTATTCGACTTCCTGACCATGACTGTCGCCCCCCCACACACACACACACAATGACAGCAAGCAGATTAGAATCCAGCATTCTCCTCTTCTTTGGAGCCTTCTCCTGGTTTTATGGCTCATGTAACGATCATGGCATCGATGATAACTCTAAATGACAGTGATAAGTGGTGGAAGCGTGCTAAACATGTACAGTGTAGAAGGCCCACGCTTGCATCCAGAAGGTGATCTGTGTTGGAACAGTCTTGGGTGTGGAGGTCGAAGAAAGATCCAAAACAATCACACTCGCAATTGCACTGGGGTCTTCTTAAGTCCGTTTAATGAGAATAAACCAAACACGTAATAGGGAACACGATCCCTCATTCACAAGAAGCACACAAACGAAATCTGTCAGAATCAACTCGAATAAAAAGGGAAAAAAACGTAATCAACATTTCCATATCTCTGTTGCAGGACATTGCGCACCGCTCAAAAAAAAATAAATAAAAAACTAGCGGGAGCGCGCAACTCGTTGCCAAGTCATTTTGTCAGACTTTGACTTTCTGGGGTCCTGATGTTCTGTCAGAACGGCTCCATTATAATGCAGAGGAATCTCCCAAAATATATTCCTTGCGTTGATGTGATATTTTATGCTGTAAGTGATTAATTACAACGTTCAACGTTATGGTGTCCTCTGGGGATATAAGGTAGCGTGCGATGACGTCACGAATCACAGATCAATGGACAGAAGATGAGGCAAGGATCAAAGACAAAAGGACAACCCAAAGATCAAACAAGAAATTAATCTACTTCATTTATCTCGGGCATTTCTCTTAAACAAGTCATACAAAACTGTGTCTGTGAGAGTGTTGCTACTTTTGGCTACAACAGTAAGAATTAACTCAGAAATAAACCAAAATGTGGCAACAGAAGAGAAACGTCAGAAAGGTAAGATGATCCGGTGGTTTTCTTAAGTGATATGAGATAAATTCTGTTTTACTTCCTCAGAGTGATTTATTTATTATTTTAAATAAATTTATTTGGGAACTGAACATTTGGAGAGGTTCTTGGTTTGGGTTGCTTTAATATTTTATTCTTTATTTGGAAATGTTTTTATAAAGTGCATTTACAAAAATAGGAATATTACTGATGCATTCTTTGATGTTTAATCCTATTTTTTCTTGTTTCTTCAGACTGTTAATGCAGAGACAGAGTTGATGGGAGAGAGACGAGAGAGCATCCCAGAGACTTTGAGAGTCCAGAAAATGGCCTGGTGCTTAAAGAGAGGGCGTACTGGAGAAACAACTCCATGAGCTGCAACAGAAATGTGACAAGCTGGGAAGACAAGTGTTCTACGCTGAACAGCACAACAGAGACTTAAACGACAAACTCCAGCAGGTCAAAGAGCTGAACAAGAAAAAGGATGAAGAGAGAGATAGCGTCTCTACAACAGCAACTGGATTTGAGGAAAGGCTTCAACCAGACAGGTGAACATAGTGTTTCCTCAGATGCAGAAAAAAACAGTTTCTGAACTAAATTTATAGCTTCTTTTTCAATATCTACTTTCCCCATATTGGCTTTTATATGTGTTTTGTTCCTTAATGTGTGTAATTAAACACTAATTAAACACATAGCCTTAAAAAAAGTAGAATTATCCTATTTAAAATGGACGTGAAAAAAAGAAGAAAGACACCCATGCAAATAAAGTCATAAATATCAATATATGGTATTACAAAACATCTGTGAATTACTTTGTTAAAGGTTTGATGGGATCTATAGAATGGAATTTGTCATGCATACAAAAAATCTGGTTGTTTTGTGGGAGTGTAAAACTATTACAATTACTTTCAAAAAGGAGTACTGCAACATTCTATTAACTCTTTGCTGATACTGTCATTCAACTATCAGGAAGTCACCCAGAAAAAGGGGTCACTGGAAGACACAATGACAGTGGTTTCTCTGCCTTGTGTTGAAGAAATCACGGTCATCTGAGTTGGAAGCCAAGCAATTTACTGATCCTTAGTGGGGACTACAGAGTCTTTTTGAGTGAGTGGAGCACAATTACCAAAAGGTCTGCAGGCTGCAGACAACTCAAGATATTTACCGATAGCAAGATAGAGAGGTTACAGAGGTGCAGGTTATTGCTCAGGTGCTCAGCTTCAGGAACTAAAGCATCTTAAGTACCTATACTTTAAGTTGGTTTTTAAATTTTAGGCCTTTACACAAATGGGTGCAAAATAAATATTAAAATTTAGAATAAGATTTAAAAAAAACAAAAAACAATGTATAATAGTCCAACAGGTGAAAATAATTAACAAATAATAGTAAAACGGCAGAAACATGAGAAGGAGCACCTACAAAATAAATGCAAATTAACCTCAGGTTGAAAAGGCATTGGATGAGATCGTCACAGCTTTCTTTTTTTCCTAAATACAGTTTCACTTCATCCAAGGCATGAGCAAAATCTACCCAGATCAGGGAGGTTATTTTTAGTGAGCGAATTCTGTTTTTTGTGTCAGATTATGTCGCAGACAATGCGTCTCCTGACGCCACAACTGACACTGCGGCGCTCAGTGCGCATGCGCAGCCATACAGGAAGTGCAA
>NW_026621867.1:0-17866 GCF_003711565.1 Takifugu flavidus | reverse complement strand
TCATATATCCACTTTTGTGAGGAGTGCATTCTACCAACGCGCACTAGGGTGAGTTACTCCAATGACAAGCCCTGGTTCACACCAAACTCAGACAGATCAGGAAAGAAAAGGAAGCAGCGCTGAAAAGTGGAGACAGAGACTGCTACAGAGAGGCCAAATACCGGTTTAGCAAGGAACTGAGGAGAGCTAAATCTGTGTATTCGGAGAAACTTCAGCAGCAGTTTACTGCTAACGACTCTGCTTCTGTGTGGAGAGGCCTGAGGCAGATCACCGACTACAGGCCTCAGGCTTCAAAGGGTCAGGACGACAAAGCCCTTTGTCAGAGTCTGTCCCTCCACTATGCCCGCTTTGACACCTCCCCTCCCCCCAGTGTCACTGCCCCCATGGAACTCACTCCATCAAAGGCAGTCCCCTCCTCCTCCCCCCCTCCACTCACCATCACTCACCATCAGTCCCCCCCCCCATCACTTACCATCAGTCCCCCCCCCCCCCCTCCACTCACCATCAGTGAACAGGATGTCGCAGGCAGTTCGCCAGGTTGAACCCGCGCAAGCCCCTGGCCCGACGGCGTGTCTCCTTCCACCCTGAGGCACTGCGCAGAGGAGCTGACTCCTGTCTTTACAGACATCTTCAACTCCTCCCTGGAGTCGTGCCAGGTGCCAGCCTGGCTCAAAACCTCAACCATCGTCCCTGTCCCCAAGAAGCCACGGATCACTGGGCTTAACGACTACAGGCCTGTGGCGCTCACCTCTGTAGTCATGAAGTCCTTAGAGCGCCTGATCCTGCCACCCCTCAAGTCCAACCACCCCCCTCCTGGATCCACTGCAGTTCGCCTACAGAGCTAACAGATCTGTGGACGACGCGGTCAACCTGGCCCTTCACTCCATCTTGCAGCACTGGACTCCCCGGGAACCTACGCGAGGATCCTGTTCGTGGACTTCGGCTCTGCATTCAACACCATCCGCCCCGCTCTGCTACAGGACAAGCTGTCCCAGCTTAGTGTGCCTGCCTCCCTCTGCAGGTGGATCACTCACTTCCTGACGGATCGGAGGCAGTATGTGCGGCTGGGGAAGACTGTCTCGGACTCTGTCTCCATCAGCCTGGATCACCCCAGGGCTGTGTACTTTCCCCCCTGCTCTTCTCCCTGTACACAAACTGCTGCACCTCAAGCCACCAGTCTGTCAACTGATCAAGTTTGCGGATGACACCACCCTCATCGGGCTCATCTCCAATGGAGACGAGACTGCCTACAGGAGGGAGGTGGCTCGACTGGTGTCCTGGTGCGGACACAACAACCTGCAGCTGAACGCTCAGAAGACAGTGGAGATGATTGTGGACTTCAGGAAAGTCACAGCCCCTTTGCCCCCCCTGCCCTCATGGACTCCCCCATCACCATCGTGGACTCCTTCCGCTTCCTGGGCACCACCATCACCACCCGGGACCTTAAGTGGGAGCCAACCATCAGCTCCCTCATCAAGAAGGCCCAGCAAAGGATGTTCTTCCTACGGCAGCTGAGGAAGCTCAAACTGCCTCCCAGGATGTTGGTGCAGTTTTATACGGCCATCATGGAGTCCATCCTCACCTCCTCCATCACCGTGTGGTACGCTGGCGCCACCGTCAGGGACAGACTGAGGCTGCAGCGCGTCGTGCGCGCTGCCGAGAAAGTGATCGGCTGCAGGCTTCCATCCATCCAGGACCTGTATATCTCCAGGACCCGGAGGTGTGCAGGTCGGATCACGGCCGACCCTTCCCACCCTGGTCACGGACTGTTTTCCCCCCTCCCCTCAGGCAGGAGACTACGGTCCATTCGGACCAAAACCTCCCGCTACATGAACAGCTTCTTCCCCTCTGCCATCAGGCTGCTGAACACCAAGTGACTTATCACTTAAGCACCATGTACAGCAGCCAGCCGGACTCATAAACAATACACTACTTTTGCATTGACCTGCACTGTGGACTTCTAACCTTAACTTAACTGCTGCTCTTGCACATTATAGGAATACACATTACCTATTCCTTACTATATATATATAGATATATATATATTATATATATAGACGCTATATATAGAGAGAGACGCTATATATGTATATGTATATCTATATATGTCTTATCTTATTTATCTATTCTAGTGTTTATTGTCTTCTCTATGTTGAATGTTGCAGCGTCACACCGAGACAAATTCCTAGCTTGTGTAATACTGGTACTACATAAACAATGGCAAAAATAAATCTGATTCTGTTTCTGATTCTGATTCTGACGTGGAGGTGGCGGACGTAGAGGATCTTGCTGAAGACGCGGTGAAGTTCGCAGTCACAGTTCCAGGGGTTGGCTGGTGGAGCATGGGGAGAGGTAGAACTGTGACTGTACAGGATGCTTTGTTGGTTTCACACCTGAGAAAACTACATTTATTTTGAAATGCTGAAGACAATTGAACAGCAAACTTTTATTTAAGCTATGAGGAAATTGTGGAATAACTATTCCACCATGATGTTACCATTATCGTGTGTATGGTGTAGTGTTTAGCTAAAAAAAACATTATATGCTGCTCCTTTATGTTACAGTTTTAGATTAGCACTAAGCGTTGAAACTGCTCGAGACTTTCTTTAGCGAGAGCATAGTTGATTTTTGGAAACCTGACAGCGTGATGTGGGTGGCCGTTGTATGAAGGCTGAGGAATGTCTTGAACTTGAGATGATGCAGGTTGTTTCCCTCCAGAGCGAGGATAGCAAGGCTGTAGAGAGGCGCTAGAGCCTCGCCGTCTATCCAGGAGATGTTGTTGTTACTCAAGTTTAGCACCTGCCCAGACGGACAGAACATCAGAGGGATGGAGGGACAGAAGCACTGTAAATATACATATAGCTGTCTTTCCGTCACATACCTCTAAGCCAGGCAACAGATCCAGACTCCCCTGCTGCACCACAGACAGTCTGTTGTGTAGGTAAAGCTGTCTGAGCCGAGAGAGGCCTCTGAATACGCCAGAGCCAACCCACAAGAGCTGGTTCCAGCTGAGGTCCAGCTTCTCTATGCTGTCCAGAAGCTCCAGACTGGGAAGACAGAGGAAGGAGAAACGGAAATGTAATCACTAGTACTATTACTACTAATACTGCTGCTATTACTACTACTGCTGCCACTGCTGCTGCTGCTATTACTACTACTACTACTACTGCTACTACTGCTGCCACTGCTGCTACTACTACTGCTACTACTTCTGCTACTGCTGCTACTATTGCTACTACTACTTCTACTACTGCTGCTACTATTACTACTACTGCTGCTATTACTGCTACTACTGCTGCTACTACTGCTGCTACTGCTACTACTGCTACCACTGCTGCTACTACTGCTGCGACTGCTGCTACTACTACTGCTGATACTGCTGCTACTATTACTACTACCGGTACTACTGCTGCTGCTATTACTACTGTTACTACTGCTGCTACTATTACTACTACTACTACTACTACTGCTGCTGCTATTACTACTACTACTACTGCTACTACTGCTGCTCCTACTTCTGCCACTGCCACTACTACTACTACTGCTGCTGCTGTTATTACTACTACTACTACTGCTACTACTGCTCTACTACTGCTGCTACTGCTGCTGCTACTACTGCTACCACTGCCACTACTACTACTACTGCTGCTGCTGTTATTACTACTACTACTACTGCTACTACTGCTGCTCCTACTTCTGCTACTGCTGCTGCTACTACTGCTACTACTGCTGCTCCTACTTCTGCTACTACTACTGCTACTACTGCTGCTACTACTTCTGCTGCTACTACTGCTACCACTGCCACTACTACTACTACTGCTGCTGCTGTTATTACTACTACTACTACTGCTACTACTGCTGCTCCTACTTCTGCTACTGCTGCTGCTACTACTGCTACTACTGCTGCTCCTACTTCTGCTACTACTACTGCTACTACTGCTGCTACTACTTCTGCTGCTACTACTGCTACCACTGCCACTACTACTACTACTACTTCTGCTACTGCTACTGTGGTGGTGCAACCCGGAGCATATTCACGTCAAGGAGCGCGTGTGCAGTCCCGACGTGGAACTTATTGCTATCGGACTCCGTTCATACTATTTGCCACGGGAGTTTACTAATGTCATCGCCATCACTGTTTATATTCCTCCGACCGGTAAAGCGAACACGGCCTGTGACGTTATTCACTCTGTCACGGCTGACCTGCAGACTAAACATCCCGGAGCCTTTTTCCTCATCACAGGTGACTTCAATCATGCCTCCCTTAAGCCCACTCTCCCTACATTCCATCAGTATGTCCAGTGCAGCACGAGAGACAGGAAGACTTTGGATTTACTGTATGCTAATGTCACCAGTGCATACACCTCCACTGCACTCCCTCCACTAGGCAAGTCTGATCATAATCTCGTGCTGCTCTCCCCATCATACACACCTGTAGTTCAGCAGCAATGTGAACCACATGGTGAGGACCTGGATGGACTGACAGACTGTGTTTCTGACTACATCAAGTTCTGCACTGAGAACTCCGTCCCCACCAAGAAGGTACGCTGTTACCCAAACAACAAACCATGGGTGACAAGTGACCTGAAGGCCCTTTTGAACAAGAAGAAGAGGGCCTTCACTGCTGGGGACCCGGCTGAGCTAAGGAGTGTACAGAAGGAACTGAAACGCAGTCTGAAGGAGAGCAAGGACGCCTATAGGAAGAAGCTGGAGGAGAGACTGGAGAGGAACCAGACCAGGGATGTTTGGAGTGGGATGAGAACAATCACTGGCTTCCAGAAGAAAGGAATACGCTCAGCTGATGGGAACGTGGACCAAGCTAATGAGTTGAACGTGGACCAAGCTAATGAGTTTTTCAACAGGTTTGATTCTAGCTCCCCCTCCCCCAGCTGTCCCAATATTCCTCTGGATAACAATGGTTCCCCATCACACCTCCCAGAGCCCCTAACACCTCTGCCAACTTCTACCCCCTCCCCCCTGCTGACACCCCACATAAATTCCAACATGTCACCCATCCCCCCCGACAGGACTATCCTTCACGTCTAGCCAGGTGAGGAGAGAGCTGGAGAGGCTCAACCAGAGAAAGGCTGCCGGACCGGACGGCATCAGCCCACGAGTGCTGAAGAACTGCTCCAGGCAGCTGTGTGGAATACTGCAGCACCTGTTTAACCAGAGCCTTCATCTTCAGAGGATCCCAGTGCTTTGGAAGACATCCTGCCTGGTCCCGGTGCCGAAGAAGACCCATCCTGTGGCACCGAGTGACTACAGGCCAATAGCACTGACCTCCCACATTATGAAGGTCATGGAGCAGCTGGTGCTGTCACACCTCAGACCTCTGGTGAGCCCCTTTCAGGACCCTCTGCAGTTTGCCTATCAGCCCAAGGTGGGGGTTGATGACGCAGTGATATACCTGCTGCAGAGGGCTTACTCCTTCTTGGACAGACTAAACACCACAGTGCGGGTCATGTTCTTTGACTTCTCTTCTGCCTTCAACACCATCCAGCCAAGACTGCTGAGGGCTAAGTTGGAGAACATGCAGATGGATGCTCCCCTTGTTTCTTGGATCGAGGACTACCTGACAGGTCCACCACAGTTTGTGAGACTGCGGAGCTGAGTGTCCGACCCCCTGATGAGCACACAGGAGCTCCTCAAGGAACTGTTCTCTCCCCATTTCTGTTCACCACCTACACAGCTGACTTCCAGTACCACTCTGAGACATGTCACCTCCAGAAGTACTCGGATGACACAGTCATAGTCGGGTGTGTGGGAATGGACAGGAGGATGAATACAGGGACCTTGTGGAGAGTTTTGTTAGGTGGAGCAGGGAGAACCTTCTGCAGCTCAATGTGACCAAGACGAAGGAGATGGTGGTGGATTTCAGAAAAAGCAAGTCCCCTCCCTCCCCAGTCTGCATTAGTGGGAAGGATGTGGAAATAGTCTCATCTTACAGGTTCCTGGGTGTTCAGCTGGACAATAAACTGGAGTGGTCCACAAACACCGATGCTGTCTACAAGGCCATGAGCAGACTCTGTTTCCTCAGGAGACTCAGGTCCTTCAGTGTTTGCAGCAGGATGCTCCACATGTTCTACCAGTCTGTCATGGCTAGCACCATCTTCTTTGCTGTGGTGTGCTGGGGTGCAGGCATTAAAGCTAAGGATGCCAACAGACTTAACAAACTCATTAAAAAGGCAGGGTCTGTTGTTGGCTGTAGACTTGATAACTTAGACGAGGTGGTGAGGGACAGGATGGTGTTGAAACTGCGGACAATCATGGACAATCCCTCCCACCCCCTCCATAACACAGTGGACAAACTGAGAAGCAGCTTCAGCAGCAGACTCCTGCAGCCTCGCTGCTCTAAGGAACGGGACAGGAAGTCATTCCTGCCATCTGCCATCAAACTGTATAAGTCATCCTAACCCAGCCAATAACAATAACTGTGTAATGTTTATGTTGTAATTTTATTTCTATTTTGTTCTATATTTATGTATATATGCTTATAATGCTTATAACATGTATATATTATATTATGTATATTATATATATGCTTATAATATATGCTGTAAATATCCTTATAACGTTCTAATCTTATCTGTATTTATTTATTCTGTTTCTATACTTTTGTATAGGTTGCTACTACAATTCAATTTCCCCACGGGGATGAATAAAGTACATCTTAATCTTAATCTTAAACATGAGAGAAGAAACTTTCAGCAGGACCAGGCTCACATTAAAAGGACCATCGTGCAGACTTTGATTTTCCTAAGATATATGTCGTATCATATACACTAGTCTGAGAAATTGTTCCCATTAGGTTTGCTTATATGTGAGTCTGTATCTAAAAAAGTCTATAAAGTGAGTGCA
This sequence comes from Takifugu flavidus, assembly GCF_003711565.1. Lineage (NCBI taxonomy): Eukaryota > Metazoa > Chordata > Actinopteri > Tetraodontiformes > Tetraodontidae > Takifugu > Takifugu flavidus. Next base: position 11,005 of record NW_026621867.1, on the reverse strand, counting down.
AATTCTTATGACTGCAACTCTAATTAGTACAGCTACGAAGTCTTCACTATGAACAAGAATTCAGGTTTGTGGGTACATGCAAAAAACTGTATATATGTGTTACACCCACTCACTCACCCATCTGTTATTATCATCATAAGTTGTGTTGTTAAGTGGGCTTTTTGATAAATTAATAAAATATGATATATGTTTTGAAACAGGCTAATGCTTCCTGGAGTCCAGATTACTTTACACTTATTTTTTTTACAAAGAGAGTCAGTAAATGTAGGGGATAGGACAGTGTCCCTAAAAGCCTAACATTAGGTTAATGAGGCCCTTACAGTGACACAAATGGCACGTCAATTTCAGACCAAGCCTGTCGAGAGACAGACAAAACATACCGACCAATGTCGATGTCAATGGTCACAAATAAAGGCAGTTTGACCCTTTTACATTACAAAGTCTGTGCAGTTAGCCTGACTTTCTGGAAATATTACTTTATAGTAAAAGTTTCCTGTACATTCAGTGGAATGGTGAATACATTTCACAAGAACTAGCAAAAGACAAATGCTTTCATGTTAAAGGTTAAACAAGTTTAATGTAACTGTCCACAGTTTAATGTTTAATCATAGATAGACAAAAACATACCAACCAATGTTGATGTCAAGGGACACAAATAAAGGCAGTTTAACCCTTTTACATTACAAAGAAATCAGAGGAAGTCTGTGCAGTTAGCCTGAGTTTCTGGAAACGTTACTTTATATTCAAAGTTTATTGTATATACAGTGGAAACGTGAATACATTTCACCAGAACTAGCAATAGACAAACGCTTTATGTTAAAGGTGAAACAAGTTTAATGTAACTGTCCGTTCACAGTTAAATGTTGAATCATGAAGTTACAGTCAAAAAGAGCCGGACAAACGTTCAGATGATGTATTTCTATCATGTGAAGAACAGATTAATAGCTCTGTCATCCAACAGACATCATATATGTTTACCATCAAACATATCTGGAAAAACTGTTGGATTAACCCACACATAGTGATTACCACCAGTCTAAGTAAAAAACAAACAAGATGTTTACAAGAGTCTAAAACCATCACGCATTTATATAAGGATAAGAAAACTTTCTCCAGATGTAGAGAAGTAGAATTAAAAGGTACAATATATTAATTGCTGTAAATTAAAAGCCTTCATAGCTGTGTTAAGATATTGATAGAAAATTTTTAGGATACTGTAGCAATGAGCAGTTACTGTGAGGAAAGGATGACGGTGTGCCAAGTCTCATTTGTGAACTGTTAAGGAGGGTTAACCCAGACACATTTTTATCCAAGCATTATTTATCAGTACTTTAGTTAAAAAAGAAAAAGATGGAGGTTAGTGTGAAGAATCTGAAACATCAAGAATCAAACATCAAGACAAGGATGAGACTCCCCACACCAGCCCTTAGGGGGAGAGATGAAGTTACAATATACTAACTGCTATAATCTGTCAAAATAAATATTAATAAATCATCTGGAAAATAGCTATATTAATATGTCGAAAGAAACATTTTTAGGATACTGTAGCAATGAACTGTTACTGTGAGGAATGGTTGAGGGTGTGCCAAGTCTCATTTGTGACAACAGAGTAAATACTTGATCTTTCAAATCCATTGAATTCAGTGCTTATGGAAATGCCGTAAGCACCTACGTTGTCAATAAGAAGCCAGTCTCCAACATGTAGCTCAGGAACCAAGTAGTTGTCAACGATTTTGTCAATGCAGTCACAGGTCGGACCCCAGATGACTGACCTGTATCTCTTCTCACTGCTCTCCACAGCCTGCTCACATCAAAGAAATAAAAAGGGAATCATGTGATAATTTAGCTGTTTCGTGTTGTTTTAAGAACTTGCAAGGAATGATAGATGGGTTTTAAGAGTCACCAACACAAAAGTACTATCACAACTGACTTTTTTCAAGAGGTAAAAGTGTAATCCTAAATGAAATAATTAAATAAATTTTGGCACAACTGGCATGTATTTAGTTATCATTAAAGGCAATATTATTAAACAAGATAACAAATGTGGTCACTCTTTACATAGAGAAATTATTTAGTCTTACTCTGTGAAGGTAGGGTGAAACTTGCCCATTTATTAGAAGAAAATTTAGGGAGCCATACACACCGTCACTCAGGTAGTACATCATCAGTCTCTCAGGAACTTCTTTTTTGGGAGAAACCAATAAATATTTTAAACATTGTTTTCCACGTATACATTCCAAGCATGTTTTTGTCATTTGCCACAGGTTAGTGCAATGAATGTAAGTTATGCACATAGCTATAGGTCTTTGAGATCGAATAATGACCGTCACTATGGTCTACACCTTGAACGATGCCATCTTTCTGCCTATCCCCAAGACCTATGGCAACATAGTCATGTGCCTGGTGACAGGACTTTGCCCTCTGTGTACATAAGCACCAATGTGACCAAGCCACCTCCTCTTGCATGGAATACCTCAGCCTGTTCAGAGCAACAAAATATGGTGATGATCATCATTCGGTCTCACAGAGCCACAATTATAACTCCTGATCTATTTCAACCTTGTTCAGACCATCAACACGATCTGCACCTTAGATGAGTCACACCATCTGTCGCAAGGGACAAAGGGCACCTACTATCTTAAACACCGCCAGCCACAGAGAGTACTCCTGAGCTCATGGGGGCTTGTGGTGCAACAGTGACCCTGTAGAATTGTGCAGACATGCATGATGTAGCCCAAAAGGAAGCTGCACAGAAACCTCTCAATGTAGCCCATGAGGTAACACTACTGATGGAGTGTGTTGCCAGATCATCTGGAATTTGGAGACTAAAGCCAGCATAGGCCTGAGAAATGGTGTCAACTACCCAGTGTGCCAGACATTGCTTAGACACAGGATCATCGTGCCTGCTAACCCATAGTATTCTGAACCTGCTGGGTATTTAACACCTTGAACAGCAGAACCTTCAAAAACACATTTATCCACCCTAAGTCCAAGATTGGAAGCAGACTGTCACCTTTATTTGGGATGAGAAATATCCAGAGTAAAACCCACTGAGCTGTTGAAGTCTAAGCGCTTGATTGGGGCTCTTTTTTAATGCGGCGGCAATAACTGTATGTTTCTGAACAGTGGGAATAGTTTTGTGACTGATAAAGGCTTTAATGCAAGCCAATTCAACAAAACCAACTTAAACTGCACAAATACTGTATTCTAATGCAAAGGAAAAAGAAGACTCATATAATCAATTATAATGATGTGCAGCGTGTTTAGGTTGGCTCAAAGGCCAACTAAAAACATACCTCCCTCTTTTCTCATATCTTCCATGATGACCCTTTTAGCAATGACGTTGGCTGCAAGTGTGAAGGTTGATTCCACATAGTACCGACCTGGTTCTGCAATAATCTGCACTCCACTTTCAAATGGGAAATATTCATCAAGTGCTCCATTGATGACTTCTGAAAACTAGAAAGGTAAAACACCAAATATTTCAGGTATTTCATCAGATGTCCTGGACACGAGGACCAAGACCATGTCCAGCTACATCAACAGGATCTTTCTGTACCTCTTGAAGTGTCACTGGAAAGTCTTTCCCTGAGAAACCTCCACCAATGTCCAACAGACTGAACTGGAAGCCCAACAGTTTCTGAAGGAAATGTCATCATCTTACAACAGCTTTCAGTGAAACTCCAATGGACTTGTTCCAATTTCATAAAGAATAACACATCTTAAAAGTGATGTTAAATAAATATAAACCAATTCAAGCAATTTTTTCCTTGAACACAATACATGGCATTAGCTTTACTCTTTAATTGTCCTCATTAGTTTTTCAAAAACCCTTCTTGTTGAAAGGGCTTGAATTGTTACCTTGACTAAAGTACTCCTACTCTGTTCGAGAACACAGAGAAACGGAGTAACACAGAAGATGCCAGTAGTAATGAAGAGCAATTTCTATTTATAAGATGACCTAGTGTAGTTGCAAGAGTTTAATTCATTTCTATTATGTCCTCTTACATAGATTAACATTAAATACAAATATACCTTATACTACCTCCAGACCAAATTACCCACTTTCACTTGTATTTCATACATAATAGAACTCATTATGTGAGAAATTATGACTTAAAACTTGACATCACTTACCGCTGTGTCAAAAACGCTTCGGGCATCAGCAATGGCTTGTCTGAAAGGCAAACTTTGACTGCATATAGAGCCAATATGAAAACTCACGCCAACAACTTCTAGGCCCAGCTCTGCAGCACATTCCAGCAGCCTACCAGTTGTGCTGAGTCCTGCTCCAAACTTTGAGCTAAGTCTGTAGAAGGATGACGAGTCATCCACTGCAATTCGGAGTACTAGTCTGGAATGATATATTCAAAACTCCATTCCTGTGTGTATTCAATTTATCAATTGTGACATATTACACCTTTTGCTTAGACTTGGCCATAAAAAAAACATGTAGCTTAGTATCATGAAAGAATAACCATTCTTGCAGTAAATAAAGGCGAATAGATCATCTGAATACATGTAAATAAAAAGGGTTGTCATACAATGTTTTTGGACAATTTATTCACTTACTTGGCCTTGGGGTGACAACGGGAAACTTTTCGTAATTCCTCTTCATCGTCAAAAGTCATTAAATTAACTCCCTGAGCGCACGCATATTTAATGTGTGACTGCGGTTTTGTTGTATGTGCATAGATGATGTTTTCAGGTTTTACTCCAAGGGACAGAACCTGACTGATCTCACCCTGTTAAGAAAACATATTTCAGGTCAGCAAACTGAAAATAAACTTTGGAAATGGAGAGAGCATTTATTTGTGTAAAATATTTTCAGGGAACCTTGCTTGCACAGTCAAAGCCAGTTCCCAGAGCGTTCAGCGTCCTCAGGACTGTTTCTGTGCTGTTGCACTTGACAGCATAGAAAGGCTTGACTCGAGGCAAGTAGGAGAGCCACTTCAGGTGCATCTGGATCAGAGTGTCTAAATTCAGCACCTGGAAAGGTTCTTCACTGTCCTAAATTGGCAAAGCAAAGCCCACATTTGAAAACTGCATTTTAATATTAAACTTAAATCTAGAGATTCACTCACCATTGAGTCAAGCTCTTTAATTTTCTTGTCTATGAATCGTGTGGCAGTACTTTCTTTGTCTAAAATGTAAACACCACACTTATCAGGCCAAACGTCATTCATGGTTGGTCTCTTTGACATTAATTGTGCTGCAAAAGAAGAAAACACAAACACAAATAAGTAGAGTAAAAGTCACAGTTTACATTAAAAAAAATTGTCTTCACAGCTGCGCTCTAAGATAGAAAAAGGAAGGTATTCCATTCTTTTTACTTGAAAAAGATTAATCAAGGGGCAGCTGTTGATTAACTGGTAATTCAGAATTCAAAAATGTGCCCAGTACATTCAAATTTCCTTTATTCATTGTTGTGAAAATGGAAAATGACAGAAGGGAGAGATTAACATTTATTCAGGCATTGTACCTTCAGGGGGTACTGGCCTCTGTTCCATACTCACCCAACTGATGCTGCATTTCTGCAATGGGACAGTTTTCCTCCTGCAACACCAAGAGTTCATGACTCAGTAAGAAGAAAGAAAGAAAGAAAAAAAAAAAAAAAAGAAAGAAAGAAAAAAGAAAGAAAGAAAGAAGAAAAATATTTTTGGACCAAATGCTCACTCAACTGTTTATATTTTTACAAACTAAGTGGAAATTTGTATCCATAAAAATTGTATTTATATATAGGACTGTTAAAAGCAACAATGGATTACCAAGCAAGCACAACCAGATGGAGTTGACTTTGGTTGTAATTTTAAGCCTAATTTTATTGGCCTATGAGTGCTTCTCCCTAAATACATGCAGAAATCCATTTGAAAGAATAGCAAGAAGCAATGTGACAACTTCCATATGACTGACAGGAACCAAGATTTCCCAGAAGAACAGTACCGCTTGAACTTTTTCCCAGGAAGAAGTCATGTCATCCTAGGACCTAGTCAATCTGACACTAAAATATTACCTGCAGTATATTGTTTCTGAGTTATTTTTGGCTGAAACTGATATGTAAACATTTCTGAATTCTGAAGTGTGTCTATAAGTTGCTAACAGAGGGAAAACAAAATATTATGGCTGTTTTGTCCATCCTGGCATTGCTATATTGCCATCATTCTAAATTACACTTTTAAATATGAGCAAAAACAATGTTATGATTTGCCATCTCCTTTCCCCAAAAAGCAACACTTACAGTGTAGAACATCATGGCTCCAGGAGTCTTATTTTGCCTTGTCAGGCCACGAAGACATGAAGCAGAATGAAGATGAGAGCAGGTGAGAGAGTCAAGACAGACAATCAGCAGAGTGGGTGGAGGCTGGAGGAGGGACCAGCAAATGGAACAAAGTGTGCAAAAGTCCACACATGGCAAAACTCTTAATTGGGACAGAAGGTTGTCAGATTTACCAGGGCAGAGACGTGGTGGAAAAGTCCAAGGCAGGCAGGGTCAAAACTAATAAGTCCGATCAAACAAAGTGCTGGAGAGTCAGGCATGGAGCAATAACAATCAGGCAAGGTAGTTTTCTCTGTCAACTGGACTGGTTTCTTCTCTTGAAGACGTTTCGCCTTCTATCCAGAAGGCTTCTTCAGTTCTGAAATCGCTGGGGAGAGAGCTTGAAAATATATAGCCCCTGTGGACCATTTGCATGCTAATGATCCGGGTGGTCACCTGAGAGTCGTTAGCAGGGTCGTTGGTCGGGTCGTTCACCTAGTTTCTGTTGAGGTGTCTCCCCTTTGTCTGCTGGGTCACATGGTGATGAGTCACATTGGGGTACATTGGGGAAACCAAACAACCTCTCCACAGAAGAATGGCACAACACAGACGTGCCACCTCTTCGGGTCAGGATTCAGCAGTCCACTTACACTTAAAGGAGTGGGCACTCCTTCGAGGACAGCCAAGTAAGGATACTGGCCAGAGAAGACCGCTGGTTTGAAAGGGGGGTCAAGGAAGCTATCCATGTTAAATTGGAGAAACCATCCTTGAACAGAGGTGGTGGGCTGAGGCACTTCCTATCACCCACATACAATGCAGTCCTCCACTCCTTCCAACAGCAAAACAAACATTCACACCATTCCAGGAGACCCAGTGACTCATCACCATGTGCTTTTAAACAACCACATATTGTGGTTTTGTGTATCAGTTCTCTATTTTGTAATTCTGCAAATCTACTGTGGATGTTTTGTTTGACCTTTTCATTCGAGGAAGAGGGAATGAATTGAGTTCCTAGAAACCAACATTGATATAGACATAGACAGACTTTATTTGCCATTAAGATTTGCATCAAAATGAAAGTACGATACAATGGCTCAGTGCACAACAGGAATAATGACAATAGTATTTACAAAAGTATAAATATACATATAATGACAATTAGGCACAGAGGTCCTAATAAGAGCAGTCCTGTGTTTAGGTGTGTGTGGTGAGGAGGGAGGGAATGTTAGGAATGTTAGGCTGTGTTGAGGAATCTTATGGCATATGTGAACAAACCGTTTTTGAACCTGGCTGTTCTGCTCTGTAGGCTGCTTAACCTCCTCCCGGAGGCCAGCAGTGAGAACTGTCCATGGTGGGAGTGGAAGGAGTCTCTGGTGAGGTTTTTGGCCCTTGTCAGCAGCATTTTTTAGCAGTGTCCTGGATGGGAGGAAGTGAAGTCCCGATGATTTTCTCCGCTGTCCTCACCACCCTCTGCAGGACTTCCAGTCAGAGGTGCTACAGGCCCCTCGAGCCTTTAGGCCATATTCCTTGAACTGATCAACAATTATTCATTGGTTGTCTTCTTACCAATTATGGTCTCAGGAAGTGCTGTACTTCCAGTTAAGTGTCATTTCTTTTTGTCTGTGACTGAGGTAATGAGAGGTCCAAAGAATGAGGAAGTGAACTCAGTTCAGCAGTTTCAGAGTGTCTTGAACAAGATCAGTGTTCTTCATCTCTCAATATTTATTCTCTGCATTTTTCACTTTACTGACTCTTTCTTCTGCATTATATATTGCTTTCTATGATCTAATATGTATGTTTTAACCTATATTATCACTTTCTTGTAACTGTCCCTATGACATGTGCTGCTGACCTCTTGGCCAGGTCACCCTTGTGAAAGAGATCCTGATATCATTGGGTTTTATCTTCAGACTGCAGATTGTGGCTTCACAGAAATCCTTCACCATTTATTATGTTCCCTTTATACATGTGTCATAAACTTCAAAGATGCACAGGTATGAGTGTGTATGGGCTTATGTGCATGCGTCTGTACATATTTATTTTTTTGCTCTTTGGATTTTCTGAAGAAATGCAATAAAATGTATGTGTTTGTTTTTTCTTTATGGCTTTTTTATTGGGCATCTGTTCACTGAGTCAGTTTTACCACGTGTCTCAGGAGGGGTTATTAAAGTACTTTAAGTGGAAAAAACTAGTGCTCCCCTTATCATGGCGGTGATATATAAAGAAAACTTTACTTTATTGAACTTTCTATACAAATAATGTCTGTTCACTTGGATATTGGCCCAAAGGAGATCTTCAGGGGTTCTTCAGACATACGGACTGACGTACAGGGGAGCTAACTTACACCTACCATAAATATGGAGATGAGACATGGCTAAAATTGGAGAAGTAAGCTATGTAGTGACAAGTCAATTATTTAAATGACATAATGCTGTGTTTCTTTCTATCATCAAAGTAACTCATGTCCCTGCTCACCAATTCTGTGCGCTGCACAACACTGTAAATCGCTAACTATCGCGACTGCCTTTATGTGTGACTTAAAATCTCTGTGTTCCTTAACCCATTTAATCCCACCGGTCACAATAGTGACCGTAAAAAAATTTCTAAGGCTATAAAATGTTACTAAATGATCTATCAATGCATTTCCAGCAGATATTGAAATAATAAAGGGTCTCAATGAAATATGTGCAGTGTCGCACATTTACTGTAAATTGTCACATGACCAGAGCTGTTCACTTCGTGTTTGCGCCAAGAGAAGAGGATGGCGGCAAGAAAGCTCCCACAGAAAAGGTTAGTAAAATATGTTAACATAAAGATAGGACATAGATTTTTGGTACACATCATGTTTAAGGTGTCTAGTATTGATATATGCATTTGCAATTACTCAACTTTGTTTAATGTGGTCATAGAACTCACAAACATGTCACTGGCAACAATAGTGACCGGTGGGATAACCCATTGTATCTACATGCTAATACACATAGGCTAACTGTTCTACCTTACTTTCTGCTGCTACCTAACTTTGTACCTAATTGTACACACAGACACACACACACACACGACTAGCTAGCTAACTAATTCTACCTAACTTTCCACACATGCACGCACACACGCAATTACAGGTAGGCACACACACGCACACCACACACACACGGACCCCAGGAAGACTAGCTAGCTAACTACCAAACTTTCTGCTGTGTTTTCTTTTAGATTTACTTTGAGTCAAGTTCTTGATGTGTTGGATCAAGATGAGTTCCCAGACAAGGCATGCAGCATTGCAACCAGTTTCAATTGTGAGAAACGCACAACCTATGCATGTGAGAAATGCAAAGTACCACTGCACATTGAGTGCTTCAAGCTGTACCATGGAGTGTAGAAGAAAAACAGGAAAGACAGGAGAATGCAGTTGGACATAGAGTTCACAAGCATGCACACACACACACACACACATAGACACACACAAGTGGTTGCATACAGTTACAAACAAACAGTACTTTGGAGTCTAGGAAGAAAAGCTGAAAAAAAATACCCATCAAAATGTCATAAATGTTCCAGGAAAAGATGTTATTTTTTAGTCATTCAAGGTGTTGCTTTGCTCTTTGTTCTACAACCTATTTTATTTTGTTGTTCAGTCAGTCAGTGTAGGCCTATACTTGAAAGCATGTTCAGCCGGCTACCTCTATCCTAAATGTTTACCTCCATGTTCAGTGTGTTCAATGTATACTGCACTAAAAATGAATGTGTTCAAATGAATTTTGCACTAAAAATGAACGTTTTCAAATGAATGTTGCACTAAAGTAAGCTGCACTAAAGTTACAATGTTGAAATACATTGATGATTGTTGTGTGTTTTTTGTCTTAACCTCAATATTCATAACGGTGCTCCAAATATTCATATTGCTAGCCGATAGTATAAGGCTTTTAAAAGTGATAATAACTAGCCTTTGATATAAGGATTTTATACACTCGCGCTCGCACACACGCATGTGCACACACACTCGCATGTTTACACACACACACAAACACAAACACACACACACACACAAACACACTGCACAGGTCAAATAGACCTATATTCAGTCTGTCCATTGGTTGATACAACACAGTATCCCACCGGTCACAATTGTGACCGATCATAAAACACATTTTTTCACACACTTTTCCATGAAAATTTCTAAAAATTATGATTGATTGTTTCAAAGGGATACTAATGACACATGATTTGGATATTTTTGTGTCTGGGAAAAATTTGGGATTAAATGGGTTAAGACAGAAGTTGTTTTGCATTTCAGCACCAGATTAAACCAGCCAAAAGTAGATGACAAGGAAGAAACTAACTTACACTGTCATCTCCCAGTAACCGATTTACAGAAGTTGAGTAGCAGGTTTGGTGGCTGCATGTGGACATGATTTGGTTGCTCTTACCCTGAAAACAGTTGGTACCTCACATTTGGAGCGATTCTCATTCGCTGGCTTGTAGAAGTAATTTACAAATGTAGAAGTCATTTAGTGTAGAAATTCAGTGGAAACTTTCTGGGAGCCTACCAGGTAAAAAAAAAAAAACCTGCTTGTCACAGCTCCCTCCACCCATTTCCCTCCTGCCCTCAGTAGTTTTCCACTTTACCTGCCACTCACACTCCTTGCCAGATTGTGCAATACTTTCCAGCATTATTTTCCTGCCTGATTTCCTGTTACCAACCCTGCCAGTCTTTGTTCTGCCCTCACCTGTTCCCCGGAAAACCTACCTGCT